>NC_063271.1:3422501-3726430 GCF_910591885.1 Bombus terrestris | reverse complement strand
ATGTCTGTTCACGTACACAGTGTGGACCAAACGCAGACTGTGTGGCCACTAATCACGCAGGAGCCTGTCAGTGCCGGTCCGATTACGAGGGTGATCCGAACAACCTAAGTATAGGCTGTCGACCTAAACCGGTTGTTTGCACGTCAGCCGTGGACTGTTCGCCCAATACCTACTGTTACGAGGGGATCTGTCGACGTGAGTATCGTCTAACGAGCCAGAGCAGTTCGTTTGCTTCTTTATTCTATGCTATACGATGGATTAAGGGTAACGTGATTTGAAATTTTTACAGCATCTTGTCAATCGGACGAAGAATGCAACCTGTCAGATGTGTGTCTCAATGGACAATGCTTGGATCCTTGTAACGTGAAGGCCGCGTGCGGAATAAATGCGGAATGCAACGTGAAGAGTCACATTAAACAATGCAGCTGTCCACCTGGGTTCACCGGTAACTCGGAAGTGGAATGTGTCAGATGTAAGTGAGAAATTTTGTGAAAACGTTGAAAATTTTGGGAAAACGTTGTGAATGATACAATCTTATAATATTCACCCTTTCCAGTACCTGTGTCCTGCAGAGACACCAACGACTGTAACGATGGCAATACTTGTCGCGACAACGTGTGTCTTCCAATCTGCACTAGTGACAACGAGTGCGCCTTCAACGAAAAATGCATCCAAGGAAATTGCCTTCTCACCTGCAGACTCGACAACGATTGTTTCTTGGGTCACATCTGTCTGCACAACATGTGTGCGTTTGGTTGTCGCGCGGACGAGGACTGCAACGCGAACGAAGCTTGCATCACGAACAAATGCATCAATCCTTGCGAAGCCACTCCTTGCGGGCCAAACGCTAAATGCACAGTATTTAATCAACGAGCCACCTGTTCGTGTCCAGCAGGCTTCATGCCGAATCCAACTGCAAAAGTGGCTTGTTTAAGATCGCCTGGACCCGTTTGTCAAGCGAACAGGGACTGTGCGACAGGAACAGCTTGCATTGGAGGACTGTGCACTCCTGTCTGTTCGACAGACTTAAATTGTTTGAGTAACGAACGTTGTGACCCTTCGGGAATCTGTAAATCGTTGTGTAGAAGAGACGAAGATTGTAGAAGCGGAGAGATTTGCGAGGGATTGGTTTGTGTCATTGGATGTCGCGCTGACGTGGAGTGCCAGGAGAATTTCGCTTGTTTGAACAACCAGTGTCAAGGTAAGAAGCTTCGATAGTGGAACTTATTTTTTTTCCCGTTCGTATCCATAATATGTATATAAATATTAAAATATTGAAATGGTACGTAAAAGAAAGAGTTTTGAAGTTCACAATATCATATAAAATACTTGCAAAGATAAAGGTATTTATAAAAAGAAAGCCTTAGAAAGTATCTGTATTACACAATAAACCTATGGACATAGCCAGAGAACTTACCATAATAATTAATTATTCTAACGAGTAATAATTATAGAAAAATTCTACTAATTAAAACCATAGAAAAGTCGTTAACACGATTGAATTAGACTGTAAACGTAGTTTCATCTGTATCTCATAGATCCTTGCTCTCTTCCTGATGTTTGCGGAGTGAACGCCAAGTGTGCGGTCGTAAATCATCAGAAACATTGTTCGTGTCCGGCACCATTAGTCGGCGATCCTCTAATTGGTTGCAAACAGGCCTTCCTGCCTTGTAGCAACGAAGAGGAATGCGTTACTGGTCAGACTTGTTACGGAAGATCTTGTTACGCCACGTGTAGAAGGTAAGCCGATTAAGCATTTAAACGACGTGATTGTTTCTTGGTTTTTTTTTGCGAGTTGATTTACTATGTTATTTGAAATTATCTTGCAGCGACGCTAATTGTCTAAGCGACGAACGTTGCGACGGAGGAATTTGCAAGGCCATTTGCAACAGTGACGATCATTGCGTGGCTAATCAGATCTGTCAAAATAGGCTGTGTGACATCGGATGTCGTAGCGATAATACTTGTCCCAACGACGAGTCCTGCGTGAACAATAAGTGTAAAAGTAAGTAGAATGCAATTAAAATGTAAAGATACTTATCTAACACGTTTGATTAATCTTGGTTGTCTTTTATTTTTGTATAGATCCTTGTGAGGGTGGCAAGGCTTGCGGAGAATGTGCCGGTTGCCGCGTTGTAAATCACGTGGCACAATGTAGTTGCCCAGCCAATTATTATGGAAACGCTTTGATCAGTTGCGCGAAATCTATGATTCCCTGTGATGGCACTTGCGAGTGTGACGAAATTGGTTTCTGTACGAAGAGCTGCTATAGTCAGGATCAATGTTCTTGCGGGGAAGTTTGTCACTCCGAAAAGTGTCGCATCAAGTGCGATGTTAACAACTATTGTCCGAAGGTACCGTCTTTAGAAAATTTCAGATCCTCTATTTTTAATTATAATATTCTCTTATTGAATTATTTACGAATTAATTCGATGCTCTTTGCCCATAATTTCATAAAATCTTGAACACGAATATGAATGAATCCCAAAGAAACAGATCATTCGCATCAAAATTCTATTACTAAATCAATTACCAATTAAGTCGACGTTTTTTCCTCACAATGTAGACTCTAAATATTGATTCACGTAAAACTTCAACACAGACATGAATGAATTCTAAAGACAAGCGTTCGTAAACCTTAAACACAATTTAAGTAAATTGCGCATACATAAATGAATTAATTCTCATTAACTATAAATATATTGTTTGATTTACAGGGATACGTTTGCGACCAAGGACTATGCCTCATTGGTTGCCGCACTTATTCCGACTGTCCTTCCTCCTTATCCTGTGTCAGTGGTCAGTGCGAGGATCCGTGCTCAGCTAATGGATCTCCCTGTGGAACCAACGCACTGTGTCGTGTTTCGAATCACAGAGCAGTATGCTTATGCCCAGAAGGATACCAGGGAGAACCCAGTCAAGAATGTTACCAATTGGAATGCCATCATGACGACGACTGCGAGGCCAACAAACGATGCAGCGAGGATGGCGTTTGCACAAATCCTTGCTTGCAACATGGTGTCTGCGGCTTCAATGCACAGTGCAGAGTAGTTAACAGGAAGGCTCAGTGCTCTTGTCCACCTGGACACTACGGAAATCCTAAGATCAACTGTAAGAAAGGTAATGGAAATTGATCTTCCACATTTTTCTTTTTCCTTTTCCGTAGAATTGATTTTTCTAAATATAATATTTTGTACGATGCGTTTTAGGTGGAGACGAGTGCTTAAGGAGACCGTGCGGCGTGAATGCGAAGTGCAGAGAGACTCTGAATGGATTCGAGTGTACTTGCGATCCTGGATGCCACGGAGATCCTCATCAAGCTTGCATCTGCGACGGAGGAGAGCTGTGCAAGGATATGCGTTGCGGAGCGAACGCTGCATGCAGGATTTATAAGAATCAACCACAGTGCTACTGTCCATCTAATTATCCGTCCGGAGATCCGACGCAGGCGTGTAAGTATTTGTATAATAGATCGATAGTAACGATTTTTCATTATTAGTTATAAATTGTCATTGTTCCATAGTTATGATTTCTTATTACAACTTAGAGAAGTTAGCGTTTGCAATGATTATGAATGTCACTTATACTAGTCGTCAAACTTAAATTCTAAAAGAATTCTTTTCTTTTCATTAAAATTGTTTCTCACACTATCTATTGCAATGAAAAACAAAAGAACATTTCATTATCGACCGATCTTTTCTCTTTATTTTCTTAACTTTCACGTGTGCCTAACTTTTTATTACGAGTACAGGTAGCGCAGAGAAGAGTTTAGACTGTCGCACGAATGGTTGCGGTAAAGGGGCTGAATGCATACGAGACGGTGCGATATTCGTATGCAGATGTCCACCGGGTACCAGTGGATCACCGGATATCGAGTGCACCACAGGTAAGAGACGGCCTACTAACTGTTTAACCGGGCAGATCGATTAATTTTCCATGTACAGCATTTTGTGACTAGCGAGCAATACTGACGAAACAGAGGAACATGGTCCGTAGAATAACCATGTATTATCGTCTTTAGTAGGACTTGAAGTAATACCATTAGAATGTATTAATCCAGTGAATCGTTTAACAATCGAGAGACAGATGTGATTGGACCAGTTTTTTAGACGATTCTATTATAACGTACTTACTACTATACATATTGTACAAAATACGATACAAAGATGTACGACACTGGATTTTACCCACAAAATGGTCGCGCAAGAAACATACATACCTGTACATATATATCTATACAGTTAGGCAATACTGTACATAATGTGCCGAGGAAAGGAGGAACACGTTTCACACATGTCTCACACATAACTATTCATATGTAGAATGTTTATTTCAGTATCCAATCTGTCTTGTGGAAACCGTGTTATATCAAGAAAAAAATGCTTTAACGAAAATATGATATAAAAAAGAAACAAAAAAAAAAAAGATAATGGAATGAAAAAAAAGTAGAGACAGAGAGAGACGGCAAATATCTAAATTGCAACCGACATAGAGAAAAAAAGGTACACATTTCACAGAGAATGAAACACCAGATGATCCGATTAATTTTTTTAGACCTAGGACTAATGATACAGATTGGGAACTGCGAAAGGGACATTCTCATATACCCATGCTTGTTATTTTTTTGCTGGATTTATCCACTGTTTTACATTATTTTCCCTCTTATTTTCTTTTGAATTCTGTGGGGGCTTGTGTTGTAAATATCGCTGCTTGCCAATTTATACGTATATATATACATATAATCGATTCGTTTCTCTGGACAACGAGAGGTATCCTGTCTCGTATTACGTCCCGGATAAAACAGTGTAAAAGTTCGGTTCTCTATTTTACTTCTTCACAAAAGCTACCCTACTTATTTCCGTATTACGAATACAAAGCATGTGGTTTATGTTATTTGTGAGAAAGTTTCTTTTCACAGTTCTTATAAATGCTTTTTTCTTTTTTTTTCCTGTCCCACCACCACCACCACCATCACCTACCGATTCTCCACCGTGTGACTCTACACCACGACTACTACACTACGACTCTCTCAAAAAACCAAAAAATCCAAAAAAATCGAACAACAATAAAAAAATGAACCAATCGTGAAAATCGTGGGTTTGTCGGTGATCTAGAGCGCGAATGCACCAGCGACCTAGAGTGCCCCAATGAAAAAGCCTGCATAAACCTGCAATGCGTGGACCCGTGCGGTCTCCGCGGTGCCTGTGGAATCAACGCCCTGTGTCGTGTGGTTCTGCACAAGCCACGATGTTCCTGCCCTCAGTGTTATATCGGTATGCCTCACACGGCCTGTCATCCAGACCCCAAATGCGAAACGCTGAATCCCAGACCTACGCCGAACATCGGTTGCTCGTCCGATCGCGACTGTCCAGAGAGTCTATCCTGTCATTCTCGTACCGGAGAGTGTCGTGATCCGTGTCTAAGTTCACAATACACCTGCGAAGTAAATAAGAGATGCCAGGTGCGGAACCACAGGCCCATGTGCGTGTGCAAATACGGATTCGTCGTGAACGAGGTCGGGGAGCTGACCTGCGCCCCCGACACGTTGACATGCACGAGGGATTTCGACTGTCCGTCGAACGCCGCGTGCGTTAATGGAAAATGCCAGAATCCGTGTAACGTGAGAAAGAAAAAGCCGTGTCCGGCTGATAAAACCTGCGATGTCCTGGACCACCGTCCCGTCTGCATATGCACACAAAACTGCAATCCCTCCCTCTCCATTTGCCTGCGAGACAGTGGCTGCTCTCCAGACTTGGCGTGCCGCAACTATCGCTGCGTGGACCCATGCAGAAACTCCACCTGTCCGGCTGATGCCCCCTGTTACGTGGAGGAGCACAAGCCTATCTGCAAGTTCTGTCCCCCCGGCTTTGTGCCAGACACTAAATACGGATGCATGAAAGGTAAACACCATTTCTCACCACCTATCTCTCTCTCTACTACTCTATTCTCTCGCTCTCACGCTCTACAGTTCTGTATTCTGTTCCTTTATTTATTCTATATCTATAGAGCTCTGTCTTCGTTCCACTTCTTTTGGATATATTATATATATATATATATAAATAGCTGACACAGTTACTATATTCTTTCACCGAATTTGTTCACAACGATATATATATATCTGGAATATCTGTCTGACTCTTACTCGCCTATACTACTATTATACTATACGCCTCACACTGAACATACCAGTTGCTACTTTTCAGGTTTCTTATCGTTCAAACGGTGGAATGACTCGATAACGTGGTTGATTCGAATGTTTCAAAGAATACGGTTTGATCGATTTATATATTTTGTAAAATGAGAGTGTTCCAGCGTCTGAATGGAAAAATCAGATGTTTCAGGTTCCAATGCCACATATACAACTATTCATCCCGATACCTATACTCTCCTTTTACTCTGCCGACGTCCTCACTGTTCAACGATTATTATTTTCTCCGTTACATCTGTCTCTGTAAAGACCCTAATCGATTATATATTTCTGACCGATAGCTTGTCTATTTATTACGCGAGCATGCTTATATAACTTAATATTATTAATTCGTAGAGTGTGTTTTTTTTTATATTATTTGGAGTAAGCCAGTAAATCTGACGTGATCGTAGTGATTAGTCTAATCGAGAAAAGAGTGACGCTTGAAACATTTTCAGCTGCCTCTTTGAGCTACTTCGACTTATCTTGGCTCGTTCAGCGTGTTTATATTCTATTGTATCCGCAGCAGTACTTCACCACACGCCCGACCGTTTCTGCGAGTCCGATGACGACTGCAGCGACACAGAAGCCTGTGTCGATGGATCCTGCGTTGATCCTTGCGTCGGCCACTGTCGATCGACAGTTCGATGTCGGGTTAAAGCACACAGGCCTGTTTGTGGCTGCGACCAATACGATCACACTTGTACAAACACTACCACAACTATGCAAACTTTCGATTATTCGACACCAGAAATCTACGAGATGACTACACTTTCGATAACTACGCAATCTAATTTTGATACCACAACACATACTTCTTCTACTGTTATGGAGGAAAGTACGATTCCGTATTCGAGTGAAAGTACAGAATCTTCAAGTGAAGTAGCCACTGAAACTTCTGAAGCCCCTATGACGACTATACAAACTTTTAATTATTCGACACCAGAAACTTACGGGATGACTGCACTTTCAACAACTACACAATCTAATTTTAATATCACAGCATATACTTCTACCGTTACGGAGCAAAGTACGATTCCGTATTCGAATGAAAGTACAGAATCTTCGAGTGAAGTAGCCACTGAAACTTCTGAAGCCCCTATGACGACTATACAAACTTTTAATTATTCGACACCAGAAACTTACGGGATGACTGCACTTTCAACAACTACACAATCTAATTTTAATACTACAGCATATACTTCTACCGTTACGGAGCAAAGTACGATTCCGTATTCAAATGAAAGTACAGAATCTTCGAGTGAAGTAGCCACTGAAACTTCTGAAGCCCCTATGACAACTATACAAACTTCTAACTATTCGACACCAGAAACTTACGGGATGACTACACTTTCAACAACTACGCAATCTAATTTTAATACTACAGCATATACTTCTACTGTTACGGAGGAAAGTACAATTCCGTATTCGAGTGAAAGTACAGAATCTTCGAGTGAAGTAGCCACTGAAACTTCTGAAGCCCCTATGACAACTATGCAAACTTTCGATTATTCGACACCAGGAATCTACGAGATGACTACACTTTCAACAACTACGCAATCTAATTTTAATACCACAACATATACTTCTACTGTTATGGAAGAAAGTACAACAATCTCGTATTTCAGTGAAAGTACAGAATCTTCGAAAGAAGTAATCACTGAAATTTCTGAGACTTCTATAATTCAAGAAAGTACATCCGTCTCTACGGAGAGCAAATCAACTTTAAGTACAACAGTAGCGGATGACGTATTTAAAACTTCCACGACGTTGACAACAGATGTCGAAGGTGTAGAAAGTACTACTGCTTCAGATGTCTCAGAAGTGTTTACTGTTAAAGATATTTCCGAAGAAAGTACCGAAATTATTCCAACAGTGAAAGATATTGAATTCAGTAGTGAGAAATTTTCTGAGAGTGAGACAACTACTATGTCTTATGTTAATACTACGCGGTATATATCAACTACTGAAATGACGTTTACTACGAATTTAATTAAAGAAACGAATGTAAGTACAGAAGTAACTGAACCGACAAAAGTGCAGATAGTCACTCCTGTTACATATGTTTATCCTCCAGATGAGACGTTGCCATTGGGTCATGTTGTTACTGTTACTCCCATATGTGTAGGTGAGTATACTACAGAAGTGCCAGAGATTACTGAATCGACAAGTATGTCTAGTAGTTTTATTGAGAATGTTACAATGGGCGAAAGTTCCAATACAATGGGATTGATTACTGAGAATTTACATATAACGACAACAGAAAATGTAACATTAATAACTGTGACAGCAGAATATCCTCAGAAACATGAAACAGCAATGGAGACAACGACAGAGATGTCGCAAATAACAGGGGAATATTCGACAGAGCCATTTTACCATTACACAACTTTAGAATCTTCTACAAATAAATTGGGAACAACTACTGAAAGATCAACCGAACGATCTTTTGTAACAGATTTTTTCACGAAAGAACCTTCAGTAACAATATATTCTACGGAAGAATCTTTGGAAACTTCAACGATTGAACAGCCACGAACAGTAATGCAATATATTACGGATCAACCTTCTACAACTACTCAGTTTTCTATCGAACAACAATCAACGACAACACAATATTCAACAGAACAATCCTTTACAACTCTAAAGTATTCAACAGAATCACCACTGACAACTGAACAATATACCACGGAACAACCTTCTACAACTGGTCGGTTTTCTACTGAACAACAAACAACAATGCACTATATGACAGAACAATCATTTACAAGTAGTGAATATTCCACTAAACAAGAATTAACAACAACGCAATATCCTGAAAAATCTTCTATAACTTCACAATATTCAACAGAACATCTTTCAACGACTGAACGATACACCACAGAGCAATCTACAACTAATGTCATCGAACAACAACCATCGACAATACAGTATTCAACAGAATTCTCAACTGAACATACCACAGAACAGCATTCAACAGTTCAACAATATTCTACGGAACAGCCACAAACAACTATACAATATTCCACGGAACACTTACGAACAACAACGCAATACTCAACGGAACAACCCCCAACAACTATTCGATATTCCACCGAACAACAACCAACAACAATACAGTATTCAACAGAACTCTCAACCATTGAACATACCACGGAACAGCATTCAACAGTTCAACAATATTCTACGGAACAGCTACAAACAACTATACAATATTCCACGGAACACTTACGAACAACAACGCAATACTCAACGGAACAATCCCCAACAACTATTCGATATTCTACCGAACAACAACCAACAACAATACAGTATTCAACAGAGCTTTCAACCACTGAACATATCACGGAACAGCCTGCAACAATTCAACAATATGCTACGGAACAGCCACAAACAACTATACAATATTCCACGGAACACTTACGAACAACAACGCAATACTCAACGGAACAATCTCCAACAACTATTCGATATTCTACCGAACAACAACCAACAACAATACAGTATTCAACAGAGCTCTCAACCACTGAACATATCACGGAACAGCCTGCAACAATTCAACAGTATGCTACGGAACAACCACAAACAACTATACAATATTCTACGGAACACTTACGAACAACAACGCAATACTCAACGGAACAACCTTCAACAACTAATAAATATTTAACAGAACAACAACAACCAACAACAACAATACAATATTCAACAGAGCTCTCAACCACTGAACATATCACGGAACAGCCTGCAACAGTTCAACAGTATGCTACGGAACAACCACAAACAACTATACAATATTCTACGGAACACTTACGAACAACAACGCAATACTCAACGGAACAACCTTCAACAACTAATCAATATTTAACAGAACAACAACAACCAACAACAACAATACAATATTCAACAGAGCTCTCAACCACTGAACATATCACGGAACAGCCTGCAACAGTTCAACAGTATGCTACGGAACAACCACAAACAACTATACAATATTCTACGGAACACTTACGAACAACAACGCAATACTCAGCGGAACAACCTTCAACAACTAATCAATATTTAACAGAACAACAACAACCAACAACAACAATACAATATTCAACAGAGCTCTCAACCACTGAACATATCACGGAACAACCTTTAACAATTCAACAATATTCTACGGAGCAGCCACAAACAACTATGCAATATTCCACGGAATACTTACGAACAACAACGCAATATTCAACGGAACAACCTTCAACAACTAATCCATATTTCACCGAACAACAACCAGCAACAACACGGTATTCAACAGAACTCTCTACTACTGAGGAACAACGTCCAACAATCCAACAGTATTCCACGGAACAGACACACATAACAATACAGTATTCCACGGAACAACCTGCAATAACTGTACCATACTCCACAGAGCTAGAACAATCTTTCACAGAGTCATATCCCACATTAACAACTCCTATAAATACTCCAGGGCAGATACCTTGCGACCAAACCACCATCAATGATTCCGAATGTAATATCTGTTTGAACGATACGTGTCGGCCCGTGTGCTTCAACCTAACAGTGAACCAGAGTACACCTAATTGTAGCATACTCCCAGGTAAAAGATCTTTCTCGTCGGGAGTTATTATAAATGTGCTGTCCTCGTGTTCACCAATATATGTCTCGACAAACTATTCTCCAGTGTGACATCATCCGGTATCCAGATAAAAATTGGAGGCAACCAATTCTGGAGAGTTTTATTTCTTTTTTTAATTTTTCTGATCGACAGATCGTACACGAATTGACGATCGTGATACATCCTGATCGATCAATTGTCCGTGGGAACAATGGAAAAATGGCATATTTGATAAATATTATATGTATAAATATAAGTGTAGTTGCAGTTTACCTCTGTAATTCAGTGCAGACATGGACCTGCTGCATTAGCGCTCTTTTGCATGTTGTATATTATTTTTGCGCCTGTGCACGTTTTCTTCTTGCTTATCTATATGTAGTGATTAATTGTACTTTTTTGTGGAGTTGCAAGAAAGTTTAAAGGAAACTTTTAAACAACGTTTTCTATTCAAAATAATTTTTAGATAATTCCCTTTATGTGATGTGGAAATGTGAAATGGAATGTTTCCTTTAAATGTGGCAAAACTAACGATTGTTTCTGGGCTTTACACATATAACACGAAGACCACTATATGTTTTAGAAATTAAGGGATTGTGTATACTATTTTCTGTGTTTATTGTTTTATTAGTTTTTTGTTTAGATATACGTGTATATTTTTTTTACATATATATTTTGAGAAATTTTTATTTAGAGAAGTCATTGAATAAGTTATAAAGAACAAATAGATTCTGATAATTCTTTTATATGGAAAGTTTAGTTTGAAATAGTATGAACTATCGTGATCGAGTTATTTTGAGCTTCTAATGTACGTTCATTTTGTTAGATACCAAATGCAAAACGCACGACGACTGTCTCTCTCAATTGGCCTGCATAAACGATCAGTGTCTGAACCCGTGCACTCTTCATAATCCTTGCGACTTCGTGGAAGTCTGCCATGTTCAAGACCACAGACCTGTTTGCGTGAAAGGTAGAATATTAGAAAGAAAAATTAATCTGAGACAAAATTGGATGCAAAATTTGGTTGGAAGAAGATAAAGATCAATTGATACAACTTCGAAACTTAAAACCAGGACATTTGATACTTAATACTTATTCTCAAAGTTCACAAATTGATGTCTAAGAGATTTTGAAAGTTTAATTTCAAAGTGCTTAGAATTTGAAAATCGGTAATCGAATAATAACTGAATTTGTATCATTTGACGTTCAAAAATCTCTATCAGTTAAAAAATGTTATGTCCCGCCATTTGCATCCCATTTTTACCAGAAGAAACAGCAAATTTTCCACGAAATTGATCTTTTTTTCCAATTTTCTCAGATGTAATAAACGATAAGACAGACTGTCCCTACTGTCCAGCGGGTATGGAGTGCGATCCAGCGACGTATACTTGCGTAAAAGGTTCGTACAAGAACGAGTACATCATCATCCATCATTTCGTTTCTTTTTACAGCGCTCATTCAACTTGTTCTGTAAATATGTACATATGTATTGTACATATATATTTTGTACGTATTACGTGCAATTTTAATTATTCAACATTCGATTTTCACACTATATTTCCACGACTCTCAAGTCATTCTCAAGTCTTAAATTAGATCTGTTAGCATTTTCCCTTCGATACTTATCCTTTAACTTTCAAATCTTGAAAACGACACGATTGTTTTATATCAATCACGATCTTCGTGCATTCACATATACACACAGAGAATACTGTATTTTATACAAGCTGATTCACTCAATACGAGCCTACCACCCTTATTTTTATACTCGTGCACTCTTTCTCTGGGCTATACGGGCTTTTTTCTCAATCTTTCCCTAGCGGGTTGCACTAGCAACAAAGATTGCCCGCTGACAGAGGCGTGCATTGAGGGCACTTGTCAGGAACCTTGCCTCGTTTGGAATCCTTGCACCAAAAACGCGATCTGCGTTAACACCAATCACCAAGCGGATTGCAGCTGCGAGGACGGTTATCATGGAAATGGATTCTCCTACTGTGAACCAGGTAATTTCTTCGTTATATAAATACACCAAATTTTTTCGATATTTATATATAATTATCAAATTTTAGAAAGATTAATGTAATCTTCATATTTTAATTTCTATTACAATTTATTTTACATTAAAATACGTTGTTTGCGAAAGACTGATGCATGTAGCATTTTACATATATATATTTTGCTTCATAAATATAAGATATACCTAGATATAAACATAAAACAGATAAAACAGATATGATATAAATGTTATAAATATTTGTGAATTCACAACGTTTCAGAAGAAGAAAGCAGAAACATATGCCAATACAACGAAGATTGTCCATCGAGCAAATATTGCGATCGCCTTAACCGGAAGTGCATCGACCCATGCTTGGAGAACGATTGCGGTGTGAACGCTAATTGTTATCCAGAGAATCATCAAGCTCAATGCAAGTGTTTGCCTGGATTCCAAGGAAATCCTGAAGTTGGATGCACACTAACGACCACCAATCCGTGTGTTCCAAACCCTTGTGGTTTAGACGCCATGTGCGAGAACGATAATGGCAATCCTATATGCTTCTGTCCGAAAGGATTGACTGGAAATCCGTTTGAACAATGTAGTAAGTTTCTCAAATATATTTTCTTTAGTAAGTTTGAAGTATAGAATAGTTTTTGTACCGATTGAAATTTTTCATGAAATTTCAATTAGGAAGAGAGTTAGTAAAAAAAATATTTAATAGAAATTAATTAAATGTTTTACCCAACCATCTTTATATATAAATTATTGTAAATTAAAATTTCCAATGAAATTCCAATCAAAATTAAAGCGTATATGAAGATGAAGAATATTTAACGGAAATTCGATTTTCTAACGAGCCTAAAAATATTTCTTCTCAGTACCAGAAGGTGACCAGTGCCAAGAAAATCCATGTGGCGTTAATTCTGGGTGTCGCGTGGTGTCAGGGCAAGTGAGATGCTTCTGTTTGCCAGGATACGAGGGGAAACCACCTGCTTCCCCTTGCACGCTTCCTAGCAACCCTTGCGAACCATCTCCTTGTGGACCTAACACTCAATGTACCGTATTGAACAACGGCCTTTCGAAATGTACTTGCCTACCAGGATACATCGAGAGTCCAAATACGATCAGGGGATGCGTGCCTAAGTCTGATCAGTGTAGTCCTAATCCTTGTGGACTTGGCGCTAAGTGTGACTCGGATAGAGTACCTCCTTGTTATTGTCCGGAGCATACCGTTGGAAATCCTTATCAGAGTTGCGCAGGTAAATGTTTGTTAAATTTTTAACGATCTATACAATTCGTAAAATTCTTAACAGAACGCGTTATGTACACGTAAAAGATAAAACATTAATTCAAACGTGGCTTTTATTTTTTGTTTTCAGTAACTCCATCAGATACATACTCACCTTGTCTGCTAGTTCCTTGCGGAAAGAACGCGGTCTGTGTCGAGGAGGATGGCATTGGAAAATGCAAGTGTGTTCCACCATTTATTGGAAACCCATACATGGACGGTTGCGAAGCGGAATGTATCGTGAACCAAGACTGCGACAATCATCTTGCGTGTTTCAATCAGCATTGTAGAGATCCTTGTCCAGGTGTTTGCGGTTCCAATGCAAAATGCGAAGTGGTTGATCATGTTCCAGTTTGTTCTTGCTTACCTGGCTACACCGGCGATCCGTTTGGCTCTTGCAAACTCGAGACGTCTCGTAAGTCTTTCTAATTATTGGGATCGGATCATTGTAATTGTATTATGAAAAGTTTTATTCTAAATCTATTTAGAGAGTAAAATTGAATTTCAATCGGTTCTTCCAGCTCTTCCATCTCAGAATCCTTGCATGCCATCACCTTGCGGACCGCACAGTATCTGTCGCGTGATGAACGATCGTGCGGTTTGTTCGTGCAGTCCAGGATATCATGGAACGTCGCCTAATTGCCGTCCAGAATGTCTAGTTAGCTCAGAGTGTCCTGCACATTTGGCTTGTATCGGTCAAAAGTGTGGGGATCCTTGCCCTGGTCTCTGTGGACAGAATGCTTTATGCCAGGTCGTCAATCACAACCCCATTTGCAGTTGTCCTTCGGATTATCTCGGTGATCCTTTCACTCAATGCGTCAAAGAAGGTAATTTAATCGAATTTTTCGATTCCTTAAAAATATTTATAAACGATTCAAAGAAAAAGAAGTTTATGAAATATCTACCGAATGAAATATTTAAGTCTCTGTCTCTAGGTTCTACTTCTTTAGTAGTATTCATAAAAGTATGAACTGGCGTAATGTGTTAAAGGACATTACAAATAATTAACAGACTATAACGATTTCAATAAAACTATTTATCTTTTCTTTGTCAGATATACCACTGCCAAGACCAAAGAATCCTTGTTTACCATCGCCCTGTGGCCCGAACGCCGAGTGTCGTGTGCAAGAGGATCATCCAGTTTGCACGTGTATCAGTGGAATGTTCGGAGCACCGCCACTTTGCAGACCAGAGTGTTCGATTCATCAAGACTGTCCACATTATCTCGCCTGTGTTCAAAAGAAATGCGTGGATCCTTGTGCTGGTTCTTGCGGATTTAATACCAACTGCACCGTGCAGAACCACCGGCCGATGTGTCAATGTAACGAGGGTTACGAAGGGGATCCATTCTCTGGATGTAGCAAAGGTAGAAGTTCTTGAATTCTATAAAGAATATCGCAACGTTTCATTTCAGCGATACAACTTGACTTTGGATTGGACGTAGTAGCAATACTTTCCCACTTTTTACTCGATCAAATTTGTTCTTTTCATAGTTACATTCCCAGTGCCACTGCCATGCGATCCATCGCCGTGTGGGGCGAATGCAATTTGTAAAGAGCGAAACGGAGCTGGTTCGTGTAGCTGTTTACCCGACTATACCGGAGACCCATATCAAGGATGTAGACCAGAATGTGTTCAAAATTCAGACTGTGTTCATACGAAGGCTTGTATAAACAATAAATGCAAGGATCCATGCGTGGGTGCGTGTGGTATAAATGCTCAATGTCAAGTGATCAATCATCAACCCTCGTGCAGCTGTCTCTCTGACTACACGGGAGATCCATTAAAATCCTGCCATATATCGCCTGGTAAATTTACGAAATAACACGAATTAATACTTTGACAGTGTAGCACGAGAAAATTTCAGGCAAATAATGGACGAATATTTGAAAATTCAAAGATTTTAAGAAATTTAGAAATGCACGAAGTTTCAAGATTTGAATATTCTGATAAAGAAATAATCGTTATTTACGACATCTTATTACACTGTAAAAGAATTTAAAGATCAAATCATAATTCTTGCCATTTCATTATAAAACGTCATTTTATCTTCTTCTAGTAACACCACTGCCACGTGATCCATGCCAACCATCACCTTGTGGATCATATAGTAATTGTCGTGTGATCGACAATCATGCGGTTTGTTCCTGCCAGCCGGATTATGTCGGTAGTCCTCCACAATGTAGACCAGAATGTGTGGTTAGCACAGATTGCGCTCAGAACATGGCTTGTATCGATCAGAAGTGCAGGGATCCTTGTCCAGGCACTTGTGGTCAGAATGCTGATTGTCAAGTTATCAACCATAATCCCGTATGCAGTTGCACGTCTGGATACACCGGAGATCCGTTCTTTGGTTGTGTTAAAGAAGGTAAGATCTTTATATTTCTTACGTCCCATGACTCTCTACATAGACCAGACTTTATCCTTCGGGCAGGATGGCCACCAAATGTCCTAAATACCTTTATTTCGGGTCCTCAATAATCTTAAGAATCCAGCATAAATTTTAGCATTTTTTATAGTTATGGTCCTTAAGACCAGACAAGTATCTTTTAAGTTGAAGTATTCCTTAGATTTATTGTCCATACTGTCGATTATCGTATCGTAACGAGAATTTACAATTCCTATTGGCGCCTCTACCGCGACCACGTCTCTTCGCGAACAGTTGAACAATTTTAATCGTTCATTTTACATCAGAATTGTATTTTTATTGAAACGCCTCAATTATTCGTTTTATGTTACACATATATTTTTCTACGATCGTATTCTCAGTGATTGTGATTTTGCAAAGTTATTTTTAAATACTTTTTAAAGTGGAACCGAAACAACCTGGACCAAAACCAAGTGGAAATCCATGCATTCCATCGCCTTGCGGTCCAAATTCTCAGTGTCGCGTGATCGATGGATTCCCAGCATGTTCCTGTCTACCGAATTACGTAGGCAGAGCACCGAATTGTCGACCGGAGTGTGTTATTAACGAAGGATGTCCTGGAAATCTTGCATGTCAGAACGAACAGTGTGTAGATCCTTGCCCGGGATCCTGTGGCGTGAATACTTATTGCAATGTCGTGAAACACAATCCAGTTTGTATTTGCAACACCGGGTACACTGGAAATCCATTCACCGAATGTGTACCTATTATGAAAGGTAAAGTACCGATGGTTCAAGAATTGTTTTTCTGAATGATTTTAATCTTCGAATTTTCAGATATTTAAATTTGTAAACCTTCGATTTTCAAGTTGTAAACTTTACAAGTTTCCGAATTTTCAAACTTTCAAATATTTACAATCCTCGATTCACCAGTTTCTAAATTTCCAAATTTTCATCTTAAAACCTTTCAAATTTTCAGTACCCACGACCACGGAACAACCGCGCACGCCATGCAATCCATCTCCGTGCGGAGCGAACGCGATCTGCAATGAACGTAATGGCGTAGGATCTTGCACTTGTCGTCCAGAATACATCGGCGATCCCTACACAGGATGTCGACCAGAATGTGTGACAAACACCGATTGCGATCGTAGCAAGGCTTGCCTGAACAATAAATGCGTGAATCCATGCCCTGGCACATGCGGTCAGGGAGCAACTTGTCGCGTAATCAATCACGCTCCATCGTGTTCCTGTCTTCCTGGTTTCACCGGGGATCCTTTCAGCGCCTGCGCAGTGTTGGAAGTGACGCCAACCTCACCGCCACTAAATCCCTGCGAACCATCGCCATGTGGACCCAACAGCAACTGTCGTGTTCACAATGGACACGCTGTGTGTCTTTGTCAACTAGGATTCGTCGGTGTTCCTCCAACCTGTCGTCCAGAATGCACAGTGAGCTCGGAATGTTCTCAAAACAAAGCGTGCATCGATAACAAGTGCGCAGATCCTTGTCCAGGTTCCTGTGGGTTGAACACTAAATGTCTGACAGTGAATCACAATCCCATTTGTACTTGCACTAATGGATACACTGGCAATCCACTGGTTCAGTGCACCAAATTTAACGTGTCTCAACCACCGTTTAAGGATGTTGGAAGTCCTTGCACTCCTAATCCTTGCGGACCTAATTCTCAATGCAGAGTTATTGGCTCTCAACCAGCTTGTTCTTGTTTGTCGAACTTCATTGGTCGTCCGCCGAATTGTAGACCGGAGTGCACTGATAACTCGGATTGCTTCCATTCGGCCGCGTGTATTAACCAGAGATGCAAGAGTCCTTGTCCCGGAGCCTGTGGAGAGCTGGCTAGGTGTACCGTTCAGAATCACGTTCCGATTTGTACGTGTCCCGAGGGTTATGAGGGTGATGCCACTGTTCGGTGTATTCTGGCACCTCCTCCAGGTATGACCCCTTATTTCTAATTCTACGATTATGCTTCAAATTTTCAAGCTTTCAAATTTTCAAACTTTTCAATTTTCAAATCTTTATTCCATTATAACTAATCTTCATTTTATTTAGCAACGGACATAAGCGTAACAAACCCATGTTCTCCGAATCCATGCGGTCCAAACGCTCAATGTCGTGAACGAAACGGTGCAGGAGCTTGTGCATGTCCACCAGATCTTATCGGAGATCCGTACGATAACGTAAAGGGATGTCACAGAGAATGTGAATCGAACAACGATTGTGCTCCACAATTAACCTGCGTTGGTTTCAAGTGTTCTGATCCGTGCCCAAGTACTTGCGGTACATTATCCATCTGTAATGTTCAGGAACATGTTCCAGTGTGTACTTGTCCTCCAGAATACACGGGAGACCCGTACTTCGCTTGCGAAGTTAAGGAAATACCGAGTGAGTCTGTCATCTATTAAATTTCATACATTTCGTATTTATTTCATATGTATGTTTGATTTCTATAGCACTTGGTTATAATTAGATCGAATAATGATTTTTTATTGGCTAATTGTTACTATATGTATAAAGTATCGGATAAATATTTTATTATTGCGAATTCATTTTTCAGGAGAACCAATGGATCCATGTTCACCATCACCGTGTGGACCCAATAGTAAGTGTCGCGAAGTGAATGGTCAAGCAGTCTGCACGTGTCTTCCGGAATACAGAGGAATCCCACCGAACTGTAGACCTCACTGTGTGGTCAATGCTGAATGTCCAGCTCACTTGGCTTGTTTGAATAAGAAATGCACGGATCCATGTCCAAACACCTGTGGATTGAGAGCATTGTGTACTACTAAGAATCATAATCCTATTTGTACTTGTCCTGTTGGATTTACGGGAGATCCTTTCTCACTATGCTCGCCTGGTAAGGATTTCATCAATTTTTATATGGATACAATTTTAATAATGATACTTTATGAAGATAGAATTCATTAAATTATACTAATTATACTTAAATTTTTGAACTCCTAAGTTTTCAAATTTTTTATCTTATTTATCTATTAGCGCAAGAAGTTCAACCGTTCACGGAACGACCGCCGTCCTGCACTCCATCACCCTGCGGTCCGAATTCCCTGTGCCAGATCATATCCGGAAACCCAGCGTGCTCCTGTTTACCAAATTACATCGGCGTTCCTCCAGAATGCAGACCAGAGTGCATTCTAAGCTCCGAATGCAAGAGTCACCTTGCTTGTGTGAATCAGAAATGTCAGGATCCTTGTCCAGGATCTTGTGGCGTTAATGCTCAGTGTCACGTACTGAATCACATTCCTGTTTGCACCTGTATGAATGGTTTCACTGGTGATCCGTTTACACAGTGCACAGTGATTCCACCAAGTAAGAAGATATATTTCATTATTATACGAATTAAATGATTGTTCAGTTTCTTACGAGATGCAAAAACGTATTTTACCCTTAGCAACTGTACCATCTGTGAGCGATCCATGCAGCCCATCGCCTTGTGGACCTAACGCCATATGCAAAAATGGAGATTGCGAGTGTTTACCTGAATATATCGGCAATCCGTACGAAGCTTGTCGACCAGAATGTATCCTCAATTCGGAATGTGCACGCGATAAGACTTGTCTGAAGAATAAGTGCAGAGATCCTTGCCCTGGCACATGCGGACAGAATGCGGTGTGCGATGTTGTGAATCATATTCCTGTGTGTTCCTGTATTCCTGGATACATTGGAGATCCGTTTGTCAGCTGTCGTGTCCAACCACAAAGTGAGTAGAATAAGAACTCTATTTATTTCGATTTATTCTATTTATTATCGAGAGACAAACAGTTCGTATAACAGCAATTACCTGATTTTTTAAACTATCTGTGACTTCTCAATCGCTTGAAGTTTATTTAATCGTCCACTAATTAAGCTTTCGTCCCACTAAGAATTTCCCTGTATCTGTTTTTTACAAATCTTTAAATCTGACCTCCCGGACTTACGAATTTTTTAATTTTCAAATTAATAGATATTTCGATTTTCAAATTTTTCAAATTTCTAATCTCTGATAAATTTTTCGAAACTTAACCAAGATATAATACGTAACGATATCCAGTAAATCATAAAATGCATTTTTAGTTCCAGAAGCAAAGAGAGATCCGTGCTCGCCCTCACCATGTGGGCCAAACAGCCAATGTCGTAACATCGAGGACCACGCAGTGTGTTCTTGTCTTCAGGGATATCTTGGATCACCACCTTCGTGCAGACCAGAATGCGTGGTCAGTACGGAATGTCCTCCGACTCGTGCTTGCGTGAACAAAAAATGCACGGATCCCTGTTTGGGTTCTTGCGGCTTGAACGCCAGATGCGAAGTGATCAATCATTCGCCGATCTGCAGTTGTCTTTCTGGACAGACTGGAGATCCTTTCAAGAGCTGCTACGATACTCCGAGTAAGAAATTTTCAATTAACTATCAGGTTGCATAATAAATTCGTTCGCCTCTCGCAATGTCGAAGTTACAGTCCCAAATTCTACATTAATTACGTTCATCTAATTTTTCTTTGCAGTCTTACCAGACGTCAAAGACACAGGAGATCCGTGCAATCCATCGCCATGCGGTCCGAATGCTCAATGCCAGAACGTGAATGGCTATCCATCCTGTTCTTGTCTTCCAACTTATATCGGAACCCCGCCGTCTTGTCGTCCGGAGTGTCTCATAAATCCCGACTGTCCATCGAACAAAGCTTGCGTAAATTCCAAATGCACGGATCCTTGTGCAGGGTCCTGTGCCGAAAATGCCAGGTGTTTGGTAGTCAATCATGCTGTTACCTGCTCATGTCCAGCCGACTATACAGGAAATCCTTTCGTCCAATGTGTCGAACTGGATCGTAAGTTCGTTTAATTTGTTCATTACATTGTTCAGAAAGTTCATCATTTTCTTAAATTAATCTAAACTCTTCCCAAGCAAAAAAATTTTTTCTACGTCTCTAACTTGTCATTAGTTTTATACGAGGAATTATCTTCTTTCCGGTTGTACCACGATTTCGCAAACCCCTTGTATTTCCCACGTCCATTAATTAGTTATTTTATTGCGTATTTTGAATTTCTTCCATTTAATCATTTTCATACGAATACTCTTAATCTTTATCTTAAATTGCAGAAGAACCAATCAATCCATGCGAGCCTTCGCCTTGTGGTCCAAACGCGATCTGCCAACAACGTGACAACGTCGGTGCTTGTATCTGTATCGACGATTACCACGGAAATCCCTATGAAGGCTGTCAGCCAGAATGCATCCTCAGTTCAGACTGTCCAACGAACAAAGCCTGCGTTCGCAACAAATGTGAAGATCCGTGTCCAGGAATATGTGGCATCCAAGCTCAGTGTTCCGTCATCAACCACATCCCTACTTGCACATGTCAGCCTGGCTACGTAGGAGATCCCTTCAGCATCTGTAATTTACCAATCAATGCAGACACTGAGCCTACTGTCACTGACCCATGTAGCCCTACGCCTTGTGGACCCAATAGCTTGTGCAGAGCCGTGAAAGATCAAGCTGTGTGTACTTGCCAGGAATCGTTCGTTGGTTCTCCGCCTAACTGCAAGCCTGAGTGTGTCGTAAATTCTGAATGTCCTCAAAATAGGGCTTGTTACAAATACAAGTGTAATGATCCTTGTCCTGGAACGTGTGGAGTGGGAGCTAATTGTCGTGTAATTAATCATAATCCGCTGTGCAGCTGTCCTCAGGGCACTACGGGAGATCCTTTCTCTAGATGCTATCCTCAGACGAGTGAGTATTTAAAATAATATTTATATGACCGGTTTTTAGAAACCTTGTTTGAATTAAATTAATAAATTGACATTATTTTAAAATTATATTTTTTTCCAGTCACACCATCGCCACCAGTGGGTGATCCTTGCAGTCCAAGTCCGTGCGGCCTCTACGCAGAATGTAGAGCAATTGGCGATCAAGCTGCTTGTTCATGCCTCAAGAACTACATAGGACTACCACCAAATTGTCGACCAGAGTGTGTCGTTAACACAGATTGTCCTTCTAATCAAGCCTGCATCTCGGAAAAATGCAGAGATCCTTGCATTGGATCGTGTGGACAAAATGCAGATTGCAGGGTGCAGAATCACATTCCTGTCTGCTTGTGCCAACCAGGATACACCGGCGATCCTTTCACGCTATGCTCGCAGATAATAGGTATTTATTAAATTCGAAGGGAAAACACGACAAGTCTATTTTTACTTATTTTTTTATTTCAAACAGCTCGTTAAATCGACGAATATGAATTTTCTAAAAATAGATCGTATGTCTATAAAACTTTGTAACAATCGTACATACGTGATCTGACAACCA
Source organism: Bombus terrestris (assembly GCF_910591885.1). Lineage (NCBI taxonomy): Eukaryota > Metazoa > Arthropoda > Insecta > Hymenoptera > Apidae > Bombus > Bombus terrestris. The sequence continues at coordinate 3,703,660 of NC_063271.1, read as the reverse complement.
ATTAAACGGGCAGTAATTTCATGATAGCGAATCGATTATTGAATTTTAAAATTGCTTATTATGATTTTCGTCTGTGATCTTTATTGCTCGTGTTTTGTCTTTATCTATTCATTAGACAGTTGAATTCACGTTTGTATTATTATTTATTTTATAGAACAACCAAAGCCAGAAGATCTGTGCAATCCATCACCCTGTGGACCAAACGCAGATTGCAGAGAGGGAATCTGCACGTGCCTTCCAAACTATTTCGGTGATCCATACTCGTACTGTCGTCCAGAATGCACTATGAATTCGGACTGCTCTCGAGTAAAGGCGTGTGTCAATCAATTTTGCGTGGATCCTTGTATTGGCACGTGTGGAACCAATGCGAAATGCGACGTGGTCAATCACATTCCTATGTGCAGCTGTTTCCCTGGTACCACTGGAGATCCGTTCACACTGTGTCGACCACAGATATCTGAAGGTGTGTATAATATACATATGTGTTTTAATTTTAGTGTACATATGAATTTGTATAAGCAGTCCGCACAAGTACATGAGAACTATATCAAAGAAATTTTGATCGATTTCCCAGAACCAAGAAAACAACCATGCACACCGTCTCCCTGTGGGCCGAACAGTATTTGCAAGGTGGTGAACGATCATGCAGTCTGCTCTTGTCAGACTGACTTTATCGGTAGTCCTCCTGCGTGCAGACCAGAGTGTGTAGTGAGTGCCGAGTGTCCGTTAACTCAGGCGTGTCTCTCTAACAAGTGTCAAGATCCCTGTCCAGGAACTTGTGGACAGAATACCAAATGTCAAGTAGTCAATCACAATCCAATATGCAGCTGCTCCGAGGGACACACTGGCGATCCTTTCACTAGATGTTACATCATGTCCAGTAAGCTTTCTCATTTCTATATTTAGACATTTATCCATCCACATAGTATGGTTTGAACAGCAATTGAATTGTCGATATATTGAATCATACACTGAAAAAAATTCTTCTAAAAATCGTTCATTTTATCGAATGTATGCTCCTTCGATATAAAAAAAGAAATGATAAATCAGTTAGTAAATAGATTTTTCGAGACACAATTGCATTATGTCAAAGATATCGACTTCAAATCTCTCGAAAGATATTGATTTCTGAAATATTAATTGTCGTATTTTACATACTAAACTTATATATTTGCATCGAATACATTGTCCCTCTTTTTACGCCTGTTATATCGAATACAGCCTTTTAATCGCTAAGTAACATCGAAATCAGATAATCGACAGAATTATATTTACATCTATTTCTTCCGTAATCTTCAAATATTATTTCTTCGAATTTCAGAACAACCACCAGTACCAACGAACCCGTGTCAACCATCTCCGTGCGGTCCGAACGCGGAGTGTCAAGTGCGAGGTGATAGTTCAGCGTGTTCGTGTATCGAAAATTACATCGGTGTTCCACCAAATTGCAGACCTCAGTGTACGATTAATCCCGAGTGTCCGCCGCATTTAGCGTGTATGCAACAAAAGTGTCGCGATCCGTGTGTCGGTCTGTGTGGTTTGAATGCTCAGTGTACGGTTGTGAATCATCACGCGGTGTGTGCTTGCCTCGATGGTTACAGCGGAAATCCGTTCAGCGTTTGCGAGACGATCCAGATGGGTAAGTCTACTAAAGAACAATTTTTCATATTTCTTTCCTTCTTTTTCTCCTATTTGCAAATTTCGTCGTTTGCATGCGGACGAAGTGCAGGTAAGTGCTGATTTACATCTTCCAGAGTTAGACTGCGGATATCTGCAAATTTATGAAAAATTGGAAGGTGCAAAGGTGCGTGTAATATACAAAAATATTTGTGGAATATAATGTATAAAAAAACGTACAATATGCAAAGTATAATATAATGTAAATATAATACAAAAAATATAATGTAATATCTCGTCATAACGTTTAGTAGATAAAATAATAGTCTATCTAACATTATCATTTCTTAATTAAATTCGTAAAAATATGAATTTGCGTAAATATCCGCAGCCTAATAATAACGACCATTTCGTTTGCTAACAAATAATCATATTTTCGTCGTTGAGAAAGAAGAGGCCCTAACAAACTCGGTGACAAAACGTCACTATGGTGGCGGGGCCATAAATTATCATCAACATGCACTTAGAGTGAGAATAATCGCTAATTGCATAATCACATCTGCAATTAACGTACCCAACGAAGTTGAGCACGGCTTCGAAAACCCCCCACACGTACATATAATTGAGAAAGTAATCATAAATGAAATATATAACCAAGTTAAGAGATTGAATGGTGGCGGGGCCTATGGAATATAGGCTCTAATTATATTGTCCCTGAATGATACCCGATAACCAATTCATCCCCTCGAATATGTAGGATATTGCACGTACTGACCATTCCCAATCCAAGCATAATGCTTTGAAACAGCCCTAAGGTTGAAACGTCCTGAGTTGGAAAAGTCTTGGAACGTTTGGTCCCCTATGTACCCCGTACGAACTACCCTCGTTGCCCTGGATACAAAGGCAATTAACCCTTAAAAAGTGATATGAGCTTACCCTTCCTAATTAAAGATTGAAACCGACCTCGAAGACACGCTTATTAGAAATTACTTATAAGAATTAATTCCCTAACCCTATATTACTAAGAAGATTAAAAACCCTAATAAACCCCGAATGCTTAGAAGCGTTTAGAAGATAGTAGACGTTTGAAGACACGCCTCATGAACCCAAATCACCCTAACACCCGATGCTAGAGCGAGAACCAATAATAGGAGATTGAATCCCTACCCTTGAAGGATCAGACAAACGCAAGCATTTCAATGCTTGCTATTTAAGAAAGCTTCTGCTTATCCCCGATCATTCATTCGCAAATTTATTAAAACCTAATGAAAATTCAACGAATATTCATACCACTGCACGAGCTTCCACCAAACACCGCATGATGAATTTAAACATAAGTGAAAGTGTTTCTCTTTTCGATCAGATACACCCTTAGATATTAGGAAACCATGCGAGCCATCCCCCTGTGGTACCAACGCGGTTTGTCGCGAGAACAATGGCGTCGGTTCCTGTTCCTGTCTGCCAGACTACATTGGTGACCCCTACGAAGGATGCAGACCTGAATGTACCCAAAACCCCGATTGCTCCAAGACGATGGCCTGCATGGGCCTCAAGTGCCGAGATCCCTGTCCAGGAACCTGTGGATTGCAAGCTCGTTGCGAAACGATCAATCACGTGCCTGCGTGTTCATGTAACCCTGGATACACCGGCAATCCGTTCACCTATTGTTCCCCCATCTCCGTTGCTCGTAAGATTCCGTTTTCTGTCACGTTTTGCAACCAAAGACGCTTGATCATTAAACAAAGATAGAGACGTAGAACGTAGAATCGAGACCTTCATATTCATATAGCAACGAGTAGAATAGTAACGAGGAATCAGAGTGTTGTTTAGATTAATCAAGTTGTTAGTTCGTTCAAGTAACTTGAAACAATTTTACGAGAGTGAAGACTCGATTTACTTAATTTGGAATATATTATATTAATTTGTAAACTTGAAGTATATGCACGTTTTGCGCGTTTTAAGCAAAGTTCTAATTAGTCACATATGAAAGAATATTCCAAGTCAAGTAAATAAATCACTCAGACCGATCATATATTGTTTCAAATTACTCGAACTGAAGTACCTTAATTAACCTAAATCATACTTAAGAGGATACCATGGCAGGGGACATACACAGAAAAATAACTTTCCAATCAGATAGCCGATTTAATTTCCGTGAGATCTCCTCATTTTTTCTCGACTTAGAATAGAAGATCATCGTTACGTTTCATTAGATTCGTTGCACAAGTAGTTTAACGAGCACAAAGCTTGATATGTTTGCAACTGTGGCATATGTAGGCTGTTTAATGCAATTTTCCCTTACACAGCAAACCCCATAGAGTCAGACCCCTGTAGTCCGTCTCCATGCGGACCGAATAGTCAATGTCGAAACGTCAACGACCATGCTGTGTGTACCTGCTTGGCAAATTTCATTGGAAGCCCACCAACTTGTCGACCCGAATGCGTGGTAAACAGTGAATGTTCAAGGGAACTTGCGTGCATTAATCAAAAATGTGCGTCCCCGTGCATGAACTCATGTGGTATCAATACGCAGTGTAAGGTGATCAACCACAGCCCCATATGCATCTGCAATATTGGATACACTGGTGATCCGTTTACGAAATGCTTCCCTACTCCACGTAAGAATATTTCTCTTGATATTTTCTCCATCATGGATCATCGAGCTTTTTTAACCCTCCATTTAAAAGTCAGGATCAGCCAATAACAATTTCTATTTTATCAGAATCTAAAGAAAGCATACGAGTTGCTTTAATATACCAGATTTCAAAGATTCACAGCTTCTATTGTACGATGGTTTCGCATTATATTCTCATTATTTATGGTCTCATTATGATTTCTAATCTCATAGATGTGCAATTTATAATTAATGAATTTAGGATACTTTCATCGTAACACGTTCGTCAGCTTGAATCTCATATTATGCATAACCTACTTCGTCAAACATCCAGAATCTAAAACATTTTAAAACCTTCGACAATGCGTAATCTACTTCATCAAATATCCAGTATTCAAATATTCTAAAACTTTCGATTCATCCTAACAAATTGAATACAAACCGCTTCTATTAAAATTAACCACGTATAATGTAATCAACAAATTTTAGAATCACCCCAGAAAGACACTGACCTCGCTCCCAAAGATCCGTGCGTGCCATCACCTTGTGGCATGTACGCAGAATGCAGGAACATCGGTGGTACAGCCTCTTGTTCCTGTCTGCCAAGATATATCGGATCCCCACCGACCTGTCGACCGGAATGTCGCGTGAATTCAGATTGCCCCATGAATCTTGCATGTACCAATGAGAAGTGCAGAGATCCTTGTCAAGGATCCTGTGGTGTTACGTCCCTGTGCACGGTTTACAACCACGTGCCTGTGTGCACCTGCCCCGAAGGATACACCGGCGATCCTTTCAGCAATTGTTATCCTGCACCCATTAAACCAAGTAAGAAAATTCAAGAAAAAGTAAGAATTGAAATTTGTATGGTCTGTAAAAAATACGAGACACGTTCGTTCCTTTAACAGCTGCACCAACTGTTGTTGACCCTTGTGTATCGTCACCATGTGGACCTAATGCACGTTGCGACGATGGAATTTGCACATGTTTACCAGAGTATCAGGGAGATCCTTACGTTGGTTGTCGACCAGAGTGCGTACTGAATACGGATTGTCCTCAGAATCGAGCTTGCATCAGGAACAAGTGTGTCGATCCTTGCCCCGGTACATGTGGTCGAAATGCGCAGTGTCTGATATTCAATCATGTTCCTATGTGCAGCTGTCCTAGTGGAATGGTTGGAAATGCATTTGTTCAGTGCACTGTCCTTCAAGGTATAACTCCAGGAACTTATCTTTTAACTCTTAATTCATATCGCTATATTATAGATGGTATAACACATTTGGTTACATTTGAATTAATTACCAATATTATTTTCGATACTAACGCGAGAAAATATTCGTTATGACGGAAACTTAAATATCTACGATACTGTAACAATGACAGATACTGTAAAGAGGAATCCCTGTTCGCCGTCGCCCTGTGGACCAAATAGCGTATGTAGAGAGATCAATGAACAGCCAGTGTGTTCCTGCGTAGCAGGATACCTGGGTGCACCACCTACCTGTAGACCAGAATGTACAGTCAGTTCAGATTGTCCTTTATCAGAAGCTTGTAGCAATCAGAAATGTGTCAATCCTTGTCCCGGCTCATGTGGATTCAGAGCTACTTGTAACGTTGTCAATCACAATCCTATATGCAGTTGTCCATCAGAACTCACTGGCGATCCATTTGTTCAGTGTGTTCCACGACGTAAGATTTGTTTCCTCGATGTACCATCATTAGTGAAGTTTATAAAACTAATAATAGTAATCCACATATGTACTTTTAGCACTCGAGCCTGTAGTGCCACAAAACCCATGTGAACCATCTCCGTGTGGACCCAATGCAGAATGCAGAGTGGTCAATGACGCTCCCTCTTGCTCTTGTTCACCGGAATTCATAGGCGCACCACCCAATTGTCGACCGGAATGTGTCAGTAATAGCGAATGTCCTAGTCAGTTTGCTTGCATCAATCAGAAATGCAGAGACCCTTGTCCGGGATCTTGTGGCGCTAACGCTGAATGTCGCGTTGTCAGTCATACACCCATGTGTGTGTGTCCGAGCGAATATACCGGTGATCCCTTCACTCAATGTACACCTAGACCACGTAAGGATCAACATTTTTGTTCATTGCTATTCTGTTATTATACCCGTTACTTATGGTCAGAGGAATTAGCAGTCAGAACCCTTTACTTTGATTATCTATGCAGGAAATATTTTATTGCATTAATTTTCCGTATTTTCTGACCACTGTAAAACTTTTTAGCTGTCCCTGTGAATATTTCTCCATGTACTCCTTCGCCATGTGGCTTCAACGCGATATGCAAAGAACAAAACGGTATAGGTTCGTGTTCCTGTTCGCTCGATTACATTGGCAACCCTTACGAAGGTTGTCGCCCTGAATGTGTCGTTGATACGGATTGTCCATCTACCTTGAGCTGTATACGTTCTAAATGTCAAGATCCTTGTCCAGGCACTTGTGGAACGAACACAGAGTGCAAGGTTATCAATCATCGTCCTGCGTGCACGTGTATTCAAGGTTACAGTGGAAACCCCTTCCAATACTGCACCTTGATGCGTGAATTAGGTATGAGTATTTAGCTATTCGTTCTAGTATGCATTTGGCATAAACTCTTACGAATGAAAAGATTGCAATTCTCGTCTTTCGAAAGATTACAAGATTACAATATTTTTTATAAATTTAAATCGCAATCTTGTAGAAGATAAACCGACGTACAAGGACCCATGCAATCCTTCACCTTGCGGACCAAACAGTCAATGTCGAGTAGTAAATGATCAAGGAGTTTGTTCCTGTCTGCCAGAATATACAGGCGTACCTCCAATGTGCCGACCTGAGTGCGTTCTAAACTCAGAGTGTCCTCAAGATCGTGCATGTATTAATCAGAAATGCGTGGACCCGTGTCCAGCTTCTTGTGGTACATTCGCTACATGCGTGGTCAGGAATCACAGTCCAATCTGTGCATGTAGGCAATCATACACGGGGGATCCCTTCACTAGATGCTTCCCTATTCCACGTAAGATATATCGAAACATTTCGAGTAACTTAATATTAGAAAAATTGAGTACGATTCACATTTCGCAATTGCACTTTTAGAAGCTACACCTCCTACAGCACTCGAAGTTACACAACCATGTTTGCCTTCTCCTTGCGGTCCAAATTCAGAATGTCGTGTGGTTAATGGTGGGCCATCTTGTCAGTGTCGACCATCTTATATTGGAAGTCCTCCAAACTGTCGTCCAGAGTGTACAGTGAATTCAGATTGTTCTCCTAGTCAGGCTTGCATGAGAGCAAAATGCGGAGACCCTTGCCCAGGTTCTTGTGGATCTAATGCTCAGTGCACTGTACTCAATCACGTTCCTATATGTTCCTGCTTCGAAGGATACACGGGAGATCCTTTCAGTAACTGCCACCCCGCTCCAGTTAAGCCAAGTAAGGAAGTTGAAATAAAAAGCCCAATCTGAGATTATTGAAAAGTTCCTAGAATATAACAGGTTTGTTCCTTTCGCAGCTGAACCCACTGTTGCTGACCCCTGTACACCATCGCCTTGTGGTCCCAATGCACGTTGTGACAATGGAATTTGTACATGTCTATCAGAATATCAGGGTGATCCATACGTAGGTTGTCGTCCAGAATGTGTACTGAATACGGATTGTCCTCAGAATAGAGCTTGTTTAAGAAACAAGTGCGTTGATCCTTGTCCTGGTACATGTGGTGTCAATGCAGAATGTTTAGTATACAATCACGTGCCCATGTGCAGTTGTCCTAATGGAATGGTTGGAAACGCATTCGTTCAGTGCACAATTCTTCAAGGTATAGATCAATGAATTTTCTTTCCAACATTCGAGTCGTATCGCTTCATTTTGTAAAACGTTTGAAAACCATTTCAAAAAACTCTATCGTATTGCGACGATGATAGATACCGTCAAAGGGAACCCATGTTCGCCTTCACCGTGTGGACCAAACAGTGTTTGTCGAGAGATCAATGGTCAGCCTGTTTGCTCCTGCGTAGCGGGATACTTAGGAGCACCACCAACTTGCAGACCAGAATGTACAGTCAGTTCCGATTGCCCACCGACACAAGCTTGCACCAATCAGAAATGTGTCAATCCTTGTCCTGGTACATGTGGGTTTAGAGCCATTTGCAATGTTGTCAATCATAATCCGATATGCAGCTGTCCACCTGAACTCTCTGGCGATCCATTTGTTCAGTGTATTCCACGACGTAAGATTTAGTCCTTCAAGATTTTAACGCTGAATAGAATTTAGAAACGAAAGACAGATAATCGTAATTTGTACGTGTCTTTTTAGCACCCGAGCCCGTAGTGCCACAAAACCCATGTGAACCATCTCCGTGTGGACCCAATGCAGAATGCAGAGTCATCAATGGTGCACCCTCTTGTTCCTGTTTGTCGGAATTCATAGGAGCCCCACCTAATTGCAGGCCCGAATGTGTTAGCAATAGCGAATGTCCTAGTCAGTTTGCCTGTATGAATAAAAAATGTAAGGATCCTTGTCCTGGATCTTGTGGAGCTAACGCCGAGTGTCGTGTTGTTAGTCATACACCTATGTGTATTTGTCCTGATCACTATACCGGTGATCCTTTCACTCAGTGTACACTCAAACCACGTAAGGATAAAAATTTATATTTTCTTCCTTTTGAACTTTCACTAATAGTCAAAGAAGTATTTTTGAGAATGCAGAACCTTTGACTTTTATAATCGCTTACTATATTTGTTGCCCTTCGATTGCTCTATTATTTCAAAAATTTCTAGCTGTTCCCGTCAATCTCTCCCCATGTAGTCCATCGCCGTGCGGTTTCAATGCAATATGTAAAGAACAGAACGGCGTCGGTTCGTGTTCCTGCGCAGCCGATTACATCGGCAACCCTTACGAAGGGTGCCGCCCTGAATGTGTCGTTGACACGGACTGTCCATCAGCATTAAGTTGTATACGCTCTAAATGCCAAGATCCCTGCCCAGGTACCTGTGGCACGAACGCAGAATGCAAGGTCATCAACCACCGTCCTGCGTGCACGTGCTTCCGAGACTACACTGGAAATCCATTCCAATACTGTACCTTGATACGTGAAATTGGTACGAAAAATCTCTCAGATGTTTGATTAGGATCATTATAGTAAATTTTTTCCACTCATGAATTTTTATTTCTGAAGATCAGGCGAAATAATTTTCGCAACGTAAAATCTGAATTAAAATATCTTGTAGAAGACGAAATGAAATATAAGGATCCGTGCAACCCTTCTCCATGTGGACCAAACAGTCAGTGTCGTGTAGTAAACGGCCAAGGAGTCTGCTCCTGTCTGCCAGAATTCACGGGTGCACCTCCTATGTGTCGCCCTGAGTGTACTCTAAATTCCGAGTGTCCTGAAGAACGTGCATGCGTTAACCAGAAATGTGTAGACCCGTGTCCCGCATCTTGTGGCACATTTGCCACGTGTGTGGTAAAAAATCACAGTCCAATTTGTGCTTGTAGAGAAGCATACACTGGAGATCCATTCACTAGATGTTTCCCCATCCCACGTAAGACATTTCGGAAAATTTCAAATTAATTTATATACTCTTTGATATAAAATTAGACAGAATTCTGATTTCGTAATTGCCCTTTTAGAAGCCTTACCACCAGCCACAGTCGAACCTTCACAACCTTGCTTGCCATCTCCTTGTGGTCCAAATTCAGAGTGTCGTGTAGTTAACGGAGGTCCATCTTGTCAATGTCTACCAACTTACATTGGAAGTCCACCAAACTGTCGTCCAGAGTGTACAGTTAGCTCTGACTGCTCTCCCAGTCAAGCCTGTATAAGACAAAAGTGCAGAGATCCTTGTCCAGGGTCTTGTGGCTCTAACGCACAGTGTACAGTATCGAATCACGTTCCTGTATGTTCGTGTCTAAGCGGATACACAGGAGATCCTTTCAACAGTTGCAATCTTGCTCCCGTTAAACCAAGTAAGAAAAATTAAAAGCTAGTAATTATGATTAATCTATAGAAAATGCGAAATATTTTTGTTGCCTTTATAGCTGAACCCACGATTATTGACCCTTGTGCATTATCACCTTGTGGACCCAATGCACGTTGCGACAGTGGAATCTGTACATGTTTACCAGAGTATCAGGGAGATCCTTACATTGGTTGTCGACCAGAATGTGTGTTGAACACAGATTGCCCTCAGAATCGTGCTTGTCTGAGAAACAAGTGTGTTGATCCTTGTCCTGGTACTTGTGGCATAAATGCAGAATGTCTGGTGTATAGTCACGTGCCCATGTGCAGCTGTCCCAACGGAATGGTTGGAAATGCATTTGTCCAGTGCACTGTTCTCCAAGGTACAAATTAAGAAATTTCATTTGCGATGATAATATAATTCTCATCTTACACGCCGCTGACTGTCTCCCATTATATTTTAACGATAGATACTATAAAAAGAAACCCTTGTTCACCTTCACCATGTGGACCAAATAGTATTTGTCGAGAGATCAATGGGCAGCCCGTTTGTTCGTGCGTAGCAGGATTCCTGGGTGCTCCTCCAACTTGTAGACCAGAATGTACACTTAGTTCTGATTGTTCTTTATCAGAAGCTTGTAGCAATCAAAAATGTGTCAATCCTTGTCCCGGCTCATGTGGATTCAGAGCTACTTGTAACGTTGTCAATCATAATCCTATATGCAGCTGCCCGCCAGACCTCACTGGCGATCCATTTGTTCAATGTACCCCACGCCGTAAGCAGTGTTCCTTTAAAATTGGATCTTTTGTAGATCTCTTTTCAAAACATGAAGCTTACTCATATATATGTTTTTAGCACCTGAGCCCGTTGTGCCACAAAACCCATGCGAACCTTCTCCATGCGGACCAAATTCTCAATGTAGAGTTGTCAACGATGCTCCCTCATGTTCTTGTTCTCCAGAATTCATAGGCGCACCTCCCAATTGTCGACCGGAATGTGTCAGTAATAGTGAATGCCCAAGTCAGTTGGCTTGTATGAACCAAAAATGCAGAGATCCTTGTCCTGGATCCTGTGGAGCTAACGCAGAGTGTCGTGTTGTTAGTCACACTCCGATGTGTATCTGCCCAGACGCTTATGTCGGTGATCCCTTCACCCAGTGTACACCTAGACCACGTAAGGGCCAAGAGTATTCTTTTCCTAATACTTTTTTTTCTAAATTACAGTTATCAAAAATTTTTATTCCTTGAAAATATTAAATGATAACGTTAAATCGTTTTAGCTATCCCTGTCAATATTTCTCCATGCACCCCATCACCGTGTGGTTTCAACGCGATATGCAGAGAACAAAGTGGCGTAGGTTCCTGTTCCTGTTTAAATGATTATATTGGCAACCCCTATCAAGGATGTCGCCCTGAATGTGTCGTTGACACTGACTGTTCATCCACATTGAGCTGCATACGCTCTAAATGTCAGGATCCTTGCCCCGGCACTTGTGGCACGAACGCAGAGTGCAAAGTCATCAATCATCGTCCTGCATGCACTTGTCTCCAAGGTTACAGTGGAAATCCCTTCCAATACTGTATAGTAATCCGAGAAATAGGTATGAGTATTTACCCATTCGTTCTAGTATACATGTGATATAAACTCTGACACATGAAAAGCTTGCAGTTCGCGTATTTCGAAAGATTACAAGAAATGTTTCTTATAATTCGAAATCCTCATTTTTTAGAAGATACACCAACGTACAAGGATCCATGCAACCCTTCACCTTGCGGACCAAATAGTCAATGTCGAGTAGTAAATGATCAAGGTGTTTGCTCTTGTCTGGCTGAATTTACTGGCACACCCCCCATGTGTCGTCCCGAATGTACTTTAAATTCAGAATGTTCACAAGACCGTGCGTGCGTTAACCAGAAATGTGTTAATCCATGTCCTGCTTCATGTGGAACTTTCGCCACTTGCATGATCAGGAATCATAGCCCAATTTGTGCCTGCAGAGAATCGTATACCGGGGATCCCTTCACTAGATGTTTCCCCGTTCCACGTAAGATATCGCGACACTAATTTAAATTGTTCTAAAATAGAAAGATTCTTCATTCCGTAATTCCATATTTAGAAGCTGCACCACCTACAGCAGTCGATGTTTCACAACCATGTTTGCCTTCTCCTTGCGGCCCGAATTCAGAATGTCGTGTGGTTAATGGTGGACCGTCTTGTCAATGTCTACCAAATTATATTGGTAGCCCTCCAAATTGTCGTCCAGAGTGTACAGTAAATTCTGATTGTTCCGCAAGTCAGACTTGCATGAGACAAAGGTGCAGAGATCCTTGTCCAGGTTCATGTGGTTCCAATGCCCAGTGCACGGTGCTCAATCACGTTCCTATATGTACCTGTTTCGAAGGATACACTGGAGATCCTTTCAGTAACTGCAATCTCTCTCCCGTCATACCAAGTAAGAAAAATACAAAAATATGACGAATTATAATTTGCGAAGGAGTTCTAAATAATGAGGAATATGTTTATTCCTTTGATAGCTGAACCAACTATTGTTGATCCCTGTGCATCATCACCTTGTGGGCCCAATGCACGTTGCGACGATGGAATATGTACATGTTTAGCAGAATATCAAGGGGACCCTTATATGGGTTGTCGACCGGAATGTGTACTGAACACAGACTGTCCTCAGAATCGAGCTTGTTTAAGGAATAAGTGTATCGATCCTTGTCCTGGTACATGTGGTTTAAATGCAGAATGTTTAGTATACAATCACGTGCCTATGTGTAGCTGTCCCACTGGTATGATTGGAAATGCTTTCGTTCAGTGCACTGTCTCCCAAGGTATAGTTTGTAAAATATTCTTTGTTATATTAATCGCAAGAAGTTCGCTTCTGACTCTCATCTGATCGTCTATCATATTGCCATGATAATAGATATCATAGAAAGAAATCCATGTTCGCCTTCGCCATGTGGACCAAACAGCGTTTGTCGAGAAATCAATGGTCAGCCTGTCTGCTCCTGCGTAGCAGGATTCTTAGGAGCACCACCAACTTGTAGACCAGAGTGCACAGTCAGCACTGATTGTCCACTGACACAAGCTTGTACCAATCAGAAGTGTGTAAATCCATGTCCGGGTTCATGTGGATTTAGAGCTGTTTGCAACGTTGTCAATCATAATCCTATATGCAGTTGTCCAGCAGACCTCACTGGTGATCCGTTTGTTCAATGTGTTCCACCACGTAAGATCTATTTCTTCGTATATGATCTCTGAACAAAATTATTGTCAAACATATTAATAATTCATACACATATTTTTAGCACCCGAACCCGTAGTGCCACAAAACCCATGCGAACCCACTCCGTGCGGCCCCAACTCTCAATGTAGGGTTGTCAACGATGCTCCCTCATGTTCTTGTTCTCCAGAATTCATAGGCGCACCTCCCAATTGTCGTCCGGAATGTGTCAGTAATAGCGAATGTCCTAGTCAATTTGCTTGCATCAATCAGAAATGCAGAGATCCTTGTCCTGGATCCTGCGGGGCAAACGCGGAGTGTCGTGTTGTCAGTCATACTCCAATGTGTGTTTGTCCTGAGGATTATACTGGTGACCCCTTCACGCAGTGTACACCAAGACCACGTAAGGATGAAGAATTCTTTTCCCAGTATTCGAATGTTTAAATTAGTGCTATTGAAATATTTGTCCCTTTATGGATATAATACGTAATTCTATCTATCTATAGTCTCAAATTTTCTCATTTCTCAAAATCGTTTTAGCTGTTCCCGTCAGTCTTTCTCCGTGCACTCCATCACCATGCGGTTTCAATGCGATATGCAAAGAGCAAAACGGTGTTGGATCTTGCTCCTGCCTGTCTGATTACATTGGTAATCCTTATGAAGGTTGTCGGCCCGAATGTGTCATTGATACCGATTGTGCATCCACATTGAGCTGTATACGATCCAAATGTCAAGATCCCTGTCCAGGGACTTGTGGTACAAATGCAGAGTGTAAGGTCATAAATCACCGCCCTGCATGTACATGCATTCAAGGTTATAGTGGGAATCCCTTCCAATTCTGTACTCTCATACGGGAGATAGGTATGAAAGAAATTCGCATCGCCATATTTAGCAAACATCGTTATGGTTACAAACATGGTGAATAACTAACACTTGAAAAATGAAAATTTGTAGAAGATGACACGAAATACAAAGATCCGTGCAACCCTTCACCTTGCGGACCCAACAGTCAGTGTCGCGTAGTAAACGGACAAGGAGTCTGCTCCTGTCTGCCAGAATTCTCGGGCACGCCACCCATGTGCCGCCCCGAGTGTACTTTAAATTCGGAATGTTCACTAGATCGTGCGTGTGTTAACCAAAAATGTGTTAATCCATGCCCTGCATCATGTGGAACATTCGCTACTTGCGTGGTCAGAAACCATAGTCCAATTTGTGCCTGCAGAGATTCATATACCGGCGATCCATTCACCAGATGTTTCCCTATTCCACGTGAGATATCTGAAGATCGTATTTTAACCGCCCAAAAATTAAACAGATTGTTCATAACATGCCTGCTCTTTTAGAAGCTACACCGCCTACAGCAATTGAAGTGTCGCAACCTTGTTTGCCCTCTCCTTGTGGTCCAAATTCAGAATGTCGTGTGATCAATGGTGGACCATCTTGCCAGTGTCGGTCAACTTACGTTGGCAGTCCACCAAACTGTCGGCCAGAATGTACGGTCAACTCCGATTGTTCCCCTAGTCAAGCCTGCATGAGAGAAAAGTGCAGGGACCCTTGCCCAGGTTCTTGTGGTTCCAACGCTCAGTGCACAGTGCTCAATCACGTTCCTATATGTTCCTGCTTCAACGGATACACCGGAGATCCTTTCAGCAATTGTTATCCAATTCCGGTGGCACCAAGTAAGAAAGCCGAAGACGTAACATTCACTAGAATTTGTGAAAGGTTTGACATTCATATGAGACACGTTTATTCTCCAAATAGTTGAACCGTCGGTAAACGACCCTTGCGCATCATCCCCTTGTGGCCCCAATGCACGTTGTGAAAGTGGAATCTGTACATGCTTGACAGACTATCAGGGTGATCCATATGTTGGATGCCGACCAGAGTGTGTATTGAATACCGATTGTGCCCAGAACCGCGCTTGCTTAAGAAACAAATGCGTTGATCCTTGCCCTGGTACTTGCGGTCGAAATGCAGAGTGTCTAGTATACAATCATGTGCCCATGTGTAGTTGTCCAAGTGGAATGGTTGGAAATGCGTTCGTACTGTGCACTGTCGCTCAAGGTACGTCTTAGAAACTTCTTCTCTTTCCCTAATTTTCTCCGCAGGGTAGTACTAAGTATTGCTCAGAATATTTACTATATTACCATAATATCAGATACCGTAAAGGACAACCCGTGCTCTCCTTCACCTTGTGGACCAAACAGCGTCTGTCGCGAGATCAATGGTCAGCCTGTTTGCTCCTGCGTAGCAGGATTCTTGGGAGCACCACCTACCTGTAGACCGGAGTGTACAGTCAGTTCCGATTGTCCCCTGACACAAGCTTGTAGCAACCAGAAATGTGTAAATCCATGTCCGGGTTCATGTGGATTTAGAGCCATCTGCAACGTCGTCAATCACAATCCCATATGTGGCTGCCCATCTGAACTTACAGGCGACCCATTTGTTCAATGTGTCCCCCGACGTAAGATTTCTTGCTTCAGTAGCCCAGTTACTAATGAAAGTTCTAAAAATCATAATGATAATTCTCTTTTAGCTCCCGAGCCCGCAATACCGCAAAATCCATGCGAACCCTCTCCGTGTGGACCCAATGCAGAATGCAGAGTCGTCAATGATGCACCTTCTTGCTCTTGTTTATCTGAATACATAGGCACTCCGCCCAATTGCAGACCCGAATGTGGCAGTAATAGCGAATGTGCAACTCATTTGGCTTGTATCAATCAGAAATGCAGAGATCCTTGTCCTGGATCCTGTGGGGCAAACGCAGAATGTCGTGTTGTTAGTCATACCCCTATGTGTGCCTGTTCGAACGACTATACCGGCGATCCCTTCACTCAGTGTACACCTACTCCACGTAAGGCTTACAAGATCCTTTTCTTGCCTTTAATAATCCGTTTCTGGTCACTAAATTGCTTCTTCAAAACATTGTAGTTGTTCCCGTAAATCTCTCCCCATGTAGTCCATCACCGTGTGGTTTCAATGCAATCTGCAAAGAACAGAACGGCGTCGGGTCATGTTCCTGTGCTGCTGATTACATCGGCAACCCTTATGAAGGATGCCGCCCCGAATGTGTCGTTGATACTGACTGTCGATCTACACTGAGCTGTATACGTTCCAAATGTCAAGACCCATGTCCGGGCACCTGTGGCACAAACGCAGAGTGCAAGGTCATTAATCATCGGCCTGCGTGCACATGCATTTCTGGTTACAGTGGAAATCCCTTCCAATACTGCTCCGTAATGCCCACAATCGGTAGGATATATTTTAATTTTTATCAATACGAAGACAATAAACCAAGATTTATATCTTATTCATAGCGGGTCGGATCAGAAATTCGTTAGTTTTTTTTGTTATGTAAAATGTAAATTAAAATCTCTTGTAGAGGATGAAACGCAGTATAAGGATCCCTGCAGTCCTTCGCCTTGCGGACCCAACAGTCAGTGTCGCGTAGTAAACGGACAAGGAGTCTGCTCCTGTCTGCCAGAATTCACGGGCACGCCACCCATGTGCCGCCCCGAGTGTACTTTAAATTCGGAATGTTCACAAGATCGTGCGTGTGTTAACCAGAAATGTGTTAATCCATGCCCTGCTTCATGTGGAACATTTGCCACTTGCGTTGTCAGGAACCATAGTCCAATTTGTGCCTGCAGAGACTCATATACCGGAGATCCATTCACTAGATGTTTCCCCGTTCCACGTGAGATATACCAAACACGTATTTATACTTCCGGAAAATGAGATAGATTGTTTATATTATACTTCCTCTTTTAGAAGCTACACCACCTACTGCAATTGAAGTTTCGCAACCTTGTTTGCCCTCTCCTTGTGGTCCAAATTCTGAATGTCGTGTGGTCAATGGTGGGCCATCTTGCCAGTGTCGGTCAACTTACGTTGGTAGTCCACCAAATTGTCGGCCAGAATGTACGGTCAACTCCGATTGTTCCCCTAGTCAAGCCTGCATGAGAGAAAATTGCAGGGACCCTTGCCCAGGTTCTTGTGGTTCCAACGCTCAGTGCACAGTGCTCAATCACGTTCCTATATGTTCCTGCTTCAACGGATACACCGGAGATCCTTTCAGCAATTGTTATCCAATTCCGGTGACACCAAGTAAGAAAGCCGAAGACGTAACATTCACTAGAATTTGTGAAAGGTTTGACATTCATATGAGACACGTTTATTCTCCAATTAGTTGAACCGTCGGTAAACGACCCTTGCGCATCATCCCCTTGTGGCCCCAATGCACGTTGTGAAAGTGGAATCTGTACATGCTTGACAGACTATCAGGGTGATCCATATGTTGGATGCCGACCAGAGTGTGTATTGAATACCGATTGTGCTCAAAATCGCGCTTGTTTGAGAAACAAATGCGTCGATCCTTGCCCTGGTACTTGCGGTCGAAATGCAGAGTGTCTAGTATATAATCATGTGCCCATGTGCAGTTGCCCAAGTGGAATGGTTGGAAATGCGTTCGTACTGTGTACTGTCGCTCAAGGTACAATTTAGAAACTTTGTTCCCTATTTTTTATTCATATTGCTAACTATTATATATATATTCTATAATATATATATTATATATATATTCTACCTGCCCATAATACTGCCATTTACGTTAGGATTTTTAATTTTATACCATCTAGTTCGACTTCCTCATATCCTACAATTATTATTAATGATCGCTATTGCCGGAAAATGACGTGTAAGCAGAACTTTATTGAGTGCACGTTCATTGAGTTTACGACTCAGAATATTACAATCGCGTTAAATATATATATATAACACGCCGATACTAGCCGATAGCTGAGTTATTCATACCGACAGTATTGCTATTCAAAGTACTTACTGTAGCACTGCTCTGAATTTTTGCCGCTTTTTATTACATCAGATGCCGAAAAGGGTAACCCATGCTCTCCTACGCCATGTGGACCAAACAGTATCTGTCGAGAAATCAATGGACAACCTGTCTGCTCCTGCGTAGCAGGATACTTAGGAGCACCGCCAACTTGCAGACCAGAATGCACAGTCAGCTCCGATTGTCCGCCGACACAGGCTTGCTCCAATCAGAAATGTGTCAATCCTTGCCCTGGTACATGTGGGTTTAGTGCCATTTGCAATGTTGTCAATCATAATCCGATATGCAGCTGTCCGCCTGAACTCTCTGGCGACCCATTTGTCCAGTGTGTTCCACGACGTAAGATTTAGTCCTTCATGATTTGAATGCTTAACAAAATTTAGAAACGTAAGACTGATAATCGTAATTCGTACATGTTTTTTTAGCACCAGAGCCCGTAGTGCCACAAAACCCATGCGAACCCTCTCCGTGTGGACCCAATGCAGAATGCCGAGTCCTTAATGATGCTCCCTCTTGCTCTTGTTTATCGCAGTTCATAGGAACCCCACCAAATTGTAGACCTGAATGTGGCAGCAATAGCGAATGCCCCAGTCAGTTAGCCTGCATCAATCAGAAGTGCAGAGATCCTTGTCCTGGATCCTGTGGGGCAAACGCCGAATGTCGTGTTGTTAGTCATACCCCTATGTGTGCCTGTTTGAATGACTATACCGGTGACCCCTTCACTCAGTGTTCACCTACGCCACGTAAGGCTTCCAAAATCCCTTTCTTGCTTTGAACAATCCGCTTCTGGTCTCTAATTACTTCTTTAAAACATTGTAGATGTTCCCGTCAATCTCTCCCCATGTAGTCCATCACCGTGTGGTTTCAATGCGATATGCAAAGAACTGAACGGTGTCGGGTCATGTTCCTGTGCTGCTGATTACATCGGCAACCCTTATGAAGGATGCCGCCCCGAATGTGTCGTTGACACTGACTGTCCATCTACATTGAGCTGTATACGTTCCAAATGTCAAGACCCATGTCCGGGTACCTGTGGCACAAACGCAGAGTGCAAGGTCATCAATCACCGGCCTGCGTGCACATGCATTCCTGGTTACAGTGGAAATCCCTTCCAATACTGCTCCGTAATGCCTGCAATCGGTAGGATATATTTTAATTTTTATCAATACGAAGACAATGAACCAAGATATATATCTTATTCATAGCGGGTCGGATCAGAAATTCGTTAGTTTTTTTTTGTTATGTAAAATGTAAATTAAAATCTCTTCTAGAGGATGAAACGCAGTATAAGGATCCCTGCAGTCCTTCGCCTTGCGGACCCAACAGTCAGTGTCGCGTAGTAAACGGACAAGGAGTCTGCTCCTGTCTGCCAGAATTCACGGGCACGCCACCCATGTGCCGCCCCGAGTGTACTTTAAATTCGGAATGTTCACAAGATCGTGCGTGTGTTAACCAGAAATGTGTTAATCCATGCCCTGCTTCATGTGGAACATTTGCCACTTGCGTTGTCAGGAACCATAGTCCAATTTGTGCCTGCAGAGACTCATATACCGGAGATCCATTCACTAGATGTTTCCCCGTTCCACGTGAGATATACCAAACACGTATTTATACTTCCGGCAAATGAGATAGATTGTTTATATTATACATCCTCTTTTAGAAGCTTCACCACCTACAGCAATTGAAGTGTCGCAACCTTGTTTGCCCTCTCCTTGTGGTCCAAATTCAGAATGTCGTGTGATCAATGGTGGGCCATCTTGCCAGTGTAGATCAACTTACGTTGGCAGTCCACCAAACTGTCGACCAGAATGTACGGTCAACTCCGATTGTTCCCCTAGTCAGGCTTGCATGAGAGAAAAGTGCAGAGACCCTTGTCCAGGTTCTTGTGGTTCCAATGCTCAGTGCACGGTGCTCAATCACGTACCTATATGTTCCTGCTTCAACGGATACACCGGAGATCCCTTCAGCAACTGTTACCCTGCTCCCGTGACACCAAGTAAGAAAGTAGAAAACATAACATTCAGTAGAAATTGTAAAATGTTTGAAATATATGTGACACACGTCAATTATTTCTAATAGCGGAGCCGTCAGTGGTTGATGCTTGTGCATCATCACTTTGCGGTCCCAATGCACGTTGTGAAGGTGGAATCTGTACATGCCTGACAGACTATCAGGGTGATCCATATGTTGGATGCCGACCGGAGTGTGTATTGAACACCGATTGTGCCCAGAACCGCGCTTGTTTAAGAAACAAATGCGTTGATCCATGCCCTGGTACTTGCGGTCGAAATGCAGAGTGTCTAGTATACAATCATGTGCCCATGTGCAGTTGTCCAAGTGGAATGGTTGGAAATGCGTTCGTACTGTGCACTGTCGCTCAAGGTACTCTTAGGAACTTCTTCCATTCCTCTAATTTCCTTTGCTGCATGGAACTGTGGTAGAGTTCAGAATATTTACCAAATTATCATGATAACAGATACCGTAAAGGGTGACCCATGTTCTCCTTCACCTTGTGGACCAAACAGTGTCTGTCGGGAAATCAATGGACAACCTGTATGCTCTTGCGTATCTGGATTTTTGGGAACACCACCTACCTGTAGACCGGAGTGTACAGTCAGTTCCGATTGTCCTCTGACACAAGCCTGTAGCAACCAGAAATGTGTCAATCCATGCTCTGGTACATGCGGGTTCAGGGCCACCTGCAACGTCGTCAATCATAATCCCATATGTGGCTGCCCGCCTGAGCTTACAGGCGACCCATTTGTCCAATGTGTCCCGCGACGTAAGATTTCTGGCTGCAGTAACCCAGTTACTAATGAAAGTTTTAAAAATCATAATGATAATTCTCTTTTAGCTCCCGAGCCCGCAGTACCGCAAAATCCATGCGAACCCTCTCCGTGTGGACCCAATGCAGAATGCAGAGTCGTCAATGATGCACCTTCTTGCTCTTGTTTATCTGAATTCATAGGCACTCCGCCCAATTGCAGACCCGAATGTGGCAGTAATAGCGAATGTGCAATTCATTTGGCTTGTATCAATCAGAAATGCAGAGATCCTTGTCCTGGATCCTGTGGGGCAAACGCGGAATGTCGTGTTGTTAGTCATACCCCTATGTGTGCCTGTTCGAACGACTATACCGGCGACCCCTTCACTCAGTGTACACCTACGCCACGTAAGACTTACGAGATCCTTTTCTTGCCTTTAATAATCCATTTCTGGTCACTAAATTATTTCTTCAAAACATTGTAGCTGTTCCCGTAAATCTCTCCCCATGTAGTCCATCACCTTGTGGCTTTAACGCTATATGTAAAGAACAAAATGGAGTGGGGTCCTGTTCCTGTTTATCTGATTATATCGGTAATCCCTACGATGGGTGTCGTCCCGAGTGTGTCGTTGACACCGATTGTCCATCTACACTGAGCTGTATACGTTCCAAATGTCAAGACCCCTGCCCTGGTACCTGTGGCACAAACGCGGAGTGCAGGGTCATCAATCACCGGCCTGCATGCACGTGTATTCCAGGTTACACTGGAAATCCCTTCCAATACTGCTCCATAGTGCCCGCAATAGGTACGATATATATTAATTTTCGTCAATCCGAAGACAATGACCCAAGATTTATATTTTATTCATAGCAGCTTGAATCAGAAATTCATTATCTTTTTTTTGTTATGTAAAATATAAATTATAATCTCTTGTAGAGGATGAGATGAAGTATAAGGATCCCTGCAGTCCTTCGCCTTGCGGACCCAACAGTCAATGTCGCGTAGTAAACGGACAAGGAGTTTGCACCTGTCTGCCAGAATTCACGGGCACGCCACCCGCGTGCCGCCCCGAGTGTACATTAAATTCGGAATGTCCACTAGATCGTGCCTGCGTTAACCAGAAATGTGTTAATCCATGCCCTGCTTCGTGTGGAACTTTCGCCACTTGCGTTGTCAGGAACCATAGTCCAATTTGTGCCTGCAGAGACTCATATACCGGAGATCCATTCACTAGATGTTTCCCCATCCCACGTAAGACATTCCGGAAAATTTCAAATTAATTTATGTACTTTTTGACATAAAATTAGACTGAATTCTAATTTGGTACTTGCCCTTTTAGAAGCCTTACCACCATCCACAGTCGAACCTTCACAACCGTGTTTGCCATCCCCCTGTGGTCCAAATTCGGAGTGCCGTGTAGTTAACGGAGGCCCATCTTGTCAATGTCTATCTACATACATTGGAAGTCCACCAAACTGTCGTCCAGAATGTACAGTAAACTCTGACTGTTCACCAAGTCAAGCCTGCATGAGAGAAAAGTGCAGGGATCCTTGTCCGGGATCCTGTGGTTCCAACTCTCAGTGCACGGTGCTCAATCATGTTCCTATATGTTCCTGCTTCAGCGGATACACCGGAGATCCCTTCAGCAACTGTTACCCTGCTCCCGTGACACCAAGTAAGAAAGTAGAAAGCGTAACATTCAGTAGAAATTGTAAAACGTTTGAAATATGTGTGGCACACGTCAATTTTTTCTAATAGCGGAGCCGTCAGTGGTTGATCCTTGCGCATCATCACCTTGTGGTCCCAATGCACGTTGTGAAAGTGGAATCTGTACATGCCTGACAGACTATCAGGGTGATCCATACGTTGGATGCCGACCAGAATGTGTACTGAATACCGATTGCGCCCAGAACCGCGCTTGTTTAAGAAACAAATGCGTCGATCCATGCCCTGGTACTTGCGGTCGAAATGCAGAGTGTCTAGTATATAATCATGTGCCCATGTGCAGTTGTCCAAGTGGAATGGTTGGAAATGCGTTCGTACTGTGCACTGTCGCTCAAGGTACGTCTTAGGAACTTCTTCCATTCCCCTAATTTCCTTTGCTGCATGGTACTGTGGCGGTGCTCAGAATATTTACCAAATTATCATGATAACAGATACCGTGAAGGGTAACCCATGCTCTCCTTCACCTTGTGGACCAAACAGCGTCTGTCGCGATATCAATGGTCAGCCTGTTTGCTCCTGCGTAGCAGGATTCTTGGGAGCACCACCTACCTGTAGACCGGAGTGTACAGTGAGTTCCGATTGTCCTCTGACACAAGCCTGTAGCAACCAGAAATGTGTCAATCCATGCTCTGGTACATGCGGGTTCAGGGCCACCTGCAACGTCGTCAATCATAATCCCATATGTGGCTGCCCGCCTGAGCTTACAGGCGACCCATTTGTCCAATGTGTCCCGCGACGTAAGATTTCTGGCTTCAGTACCCCAGTTACTAATGAAAGTTTTAATAATCATAATGATAATTCTCTTTTAGCTCCCGAGCCCGCAGTACCGCAAAATCCATGCGAACCCTCTCCGTGTGGACCCAATGCAGAATGCAGAGTCGTCAATGATGCACCTTCTTGCTCTTGTTTATCTGAATACATAGGCACTCCGCCCAATTGCAGACCCGAATGTGGCAGTAATAGCGAATGTGCAACTCATTTGGCTTGTATCAATCAGAAATGCAGAGATCCTTGTCCTGGATCCTGTGGGGCAAACGCAGAATGTCGTGTTGTTAGTCATACTCCTATGTGTGCCTGTACGAACGACTATACCGGCGATCCCTTCACTCAGTGTACACTTACTCCACGTAAGGCTTACAAGATCCTTTTCTTGCCTTTAATAATCCGTTTCTGGTCACTAAATTGCTTCTTCAAAACATTGTAGCTGTTCCCGTAAATCTCTCCCCATGTAGTCCATCACCGTGTGGTTTCAATGCGATATGCAAAGAACAGAACGGTGTTGGGTCATGTTCCTGTGCTGCTGATTACATCGGCAACCCTTATGAAGGATGCCGCCCCGAGTGTGTCGTTGACACTGATTGTCCATCTACACTGAGCTGTATACGTTCCAAATGTCAAGACCCCTGCCCTGGTACCTGTGGCACTAACGCGCAGTGCAGGGTTATCAATCACCGGCCTGCATGCACGTGCATTCCGGGTTACACTGGAAATCCCTTCCAATACTGCTCCATAGTGCCCGCAATAGGTACGATATATTTTAATTTTCGTCAATCCGAAGACAATGACCCAAGATTTATTTTTTATTCATAGCGGGTCGAATCAGAAATTCATTATCTTTTTTTTGTTATGTAAAATGTAAATTAAAATCTCTTGTAGAGGATGAGATGAAGTATAAGGATCCGTGCAGTCCTTCGCCTTGCGGACCCAACAGTCAATGTCGCGTAGTAAACGGACAAGGAGTTTGCACCTGTCTGCCAGAATTCACGGGCACGCCACCCGCGTGCCGCCCCGAGTGTACATTAAGTTCGGAATGTCCACTAGATCGTGCCTGCGTTAACCAGAAATGTGTTAATCCATGCCCTGCTTCGTGTGGAACTTTCGCCACTTGCGTTGTCAGGAACCATAGTCCAATTTGTGCCTGCAGAGACTCATATACCGGAGATCCATTCACTAGATGTTTCCCCATCCCACGTAAGACATTCCGGAAAATTTCAAATTAATTTATGTACTTTTTGACATAAAATTAGACTGAATTCTAATTTGGTACTTGCCCTTTTAGAAGCCTTACCACCATCCACAGTCGAACCTTCACAACCGTGTTTGCCATCCCCCTGTGGTCCAAATTCGGAGTGCCGTGTAGTTAACGGAGGCCCATCTTGTCAATGTCTATCTGCATACATTGGAAGTCCACCAAACTGTCGTCCAGAATGTACAGTAAACTCTGACTGTTCACCAAGTCAAGCCTGCATGAGAGAAAAGTGCAGGGATCCTTGTCCGGGATCCTGTGGTTCCAACTCTCAGTGCACGGTGCTCAATCATGTTCCTATATGTTCCTGCTTCAGCGGATACACCGGAGATCCCTTCAGCAACTGTTACCCTGCTCCCGTGACACCAAGTAAGAAAGTAGAAAACGTAACATTCAGTAGAAATTGTAAAACGTTTGAAATATGTGTGGCACACGTCAATTTTTTCTAATAGCGGAGCCGTCAGTGGTTGATCCTTGCGCATCATCACCTTGTGGTCCCAATGCACGTTGTGAAAGTGGAATCTGTACATGCCTGACAGACTATCAGGGTGATCCATATGTTGGATGCCGACCAGAATGTGTACTGAATACCGATTGCGCCCAGAACCGCGCTTGCTTAAGAAACAAATGCGTTGATCCTTGCCCTGGTACTTGCGGTCGAAATGCAGAGTGTCTAGTATACAATCATGTGCCCATGTGTAGTTGTCCAAGTGGAATGGTTGGAAATGCGTTCGTACTGTGCACTGTCGCTCAAGGTACGTCTTAGAAACTTCTTCTCTTTCCCTAATTTTCTCCGCAGGGTAGTACTAAGTATTGCTCAGAATATTTACTATATTACCATAATATCAGATACCGTAAAGGACAACCCGTGCTCTCCTTCACCTTGTGGACCAAACAGCGTCTGTCGCGAGATCAATGGTCAGCCTGTTTGCTCCTGCGTAGCAGGATTCTTGGGAGCACCACCTACCTGTAGACCGGAGTGTACAGTCAGTTCCGATTGTCCTCTGACACAAGCCTGTAGCAACCAGAAATGTGTCAATCCATGCTCTGGTACATGCGGGTTCAGGGCCACCTGCAACGTCGTCAATCATAATCCCATATGTGGCTGCCCGCCTGAGCTTACAGGCGACCCATTTGTCCAATGTGTCCCGCGGCGTAAGATTTCTGGCTTTAGTATACCAGTTACTAATGAAACTTTTAAAAATCATAATGATAATTCTCTTTTAGCTCCCGAGCCCGCAGTACCGCAAAATCCATGCGAACCCTCTCCGTGTGGACCTAATGCAGAATGCAGAGTCGTCAATGATGCACCTTCTTGCTCTTGTTTATCTGAATACATAGGCACTCCGCCCAATTGCAGACCCGAATGTGGCAGTAATAGCGAATGTGCAACTCATTTGGCTTGTATCAATCAGAAATGCAGAGATCCTTGTCCTGGATCCTGTGGGGCAAACGCGGAATGTCGTGTTGTCAGTCATACCCCCATGTGTGCCTGTTCGAACGACTATACCGGCGACCCCTTCACTCAGTGTACACCTACTCCACGTAAGGCTTACAAGATCCTTTTCTTGCCTTTAATAATCCGTTTCTGGTCAGTAAATTGCTTCTTCAAAACATTGTAGTTGTTCCCGTAAATCTCTCCCCATGTAGTCCATCACCGTGTGGTTTCAATGCGATGTGCAAAGAACTGAACGGTGTTGGGTCATGTTCC
The DNA here is from genome assembly GCF_910591885.1 of Bombus terrestris. Classification (NCBI taxonomy): domain Eukaryota; kingdom Metazoa; phylum Arthropoda; class Insecta; order Hymenoptera; family Apidae; genus Bombus; species Bombus terrestris. Next base: position 3,677,168 of record NC_063271.1, on the reverse strand, counting down.
TGTGTTGCTGATTACATCGGCAACCCTTATGAAGGATGCCGCCCCGAGTGTGTCGTTGACACTGATTGTCCATCTACACTGAGCTGTATACGTTCCAAATGTCAGGACCCCTGCCCTGGTACCTGTGGCACTAACGCGCAGTGCAGGGTTATCAATCACCGGCCTGCATGCACGTGCATTCCGGGTTACACTGGAAATCCCTTCCAATACTGCTCCATAGCGCCCGCAATAGGTACGATATATTTTTCGTCAATCCGAAGACAATGCCCCAAGATTTACGTCTTATCTAAACCTGATAAAAAAGCGGAAATTTATTCCTCTGGTTCGTGGTGTAAAAGATGAATTAATTTCTCTTGCAGAGGATGAGACGGAGTATAAGGATCCCTGCAGTCCTTCGCCTTGCGGGCCCAACAGTCAATGTCGCGTAGTAAACGGACAAGGAGTCTGCTCTTGTCTGCCAGAATTTACGGGGGCCCCTCCTATGTGCCGCCCTGAATGTACTTTAAATTCCGAATGTCCTCAAGATCGTGCATGTGTTAAGCAAAAATGCGTGAACCCTTGTCCCGCTTCGTGTGGCACTTTTGCATCTTGCGTAATCAGGAACCACAGTCCAATATGTGCTTGTAGACCATTATATACTGGAGACCCTTTCACAAGATGTTTCCCTGTGCCACGTAAGATATCTGGACGTGGTTTCAATTGTTCTAAAATTAAATAGATGTCTCATGTTCTCATTGTCCTTTCAGAATCCTCACCACCTACAGCAGTTGAAACTTCACAACCTTGTTTACCTTCTCCTTGTGGCCCAAATTCAGAATGTCGTGTGGTCAGTGGAAGCCCATCTTGTCAGTGTCGACCAAATTACGTTGGAAGTCCACCAAACTGTCGGCCAGAATGTACAGTTAATTCTGACTGTTCTCCTAGTCAAGCCTGCGTGAGAGAAAAGTGCACAGACCCCTGCCCAGGTTCTTGCGGTTCGAATGCCCAATGTATGGTACTCAGTCACGTTCCTATATGTTCCTGCTTTGAAGGATATACTGGTGATCCTTTTAATGGTTGCAACCTAACTCCCGTTATGCCAAGTAAGGATTTTAAAGAAAATTCATATCTCATATTTGTGAATGTTTTGTAAGTATTTGCAACACGTTTGTGCTTCCTGCAGCAGGACCAACTGTTGTTGATCCATGTGCATTATCGCCTTGTGGCGCTAACGCACGTTGCAATGATGGAATCTGCACTTGTCTACCAGAGTATCAGGGTGATCCTTATGTTGGTTGTCGACCAGAATGCGTACTAAATGGGGATTGTCCTCAAAATAAGGCTTGTCTAAGAAACAAGTGTGTTGATCCTTGCCCTGGTACATGTGGTGTAAATGCACAGTGTCAAACATACAATCATGTGCCCATGTGCAGCTGCCCAAGTGGAATGGTGGGAAACGCCTTCGTTCAATGCAATGTTGTACAAGGTATAGCTTGATGAATTTTCCTGACATTCTTGACCGGAATTGTTGCGTTATAGGAGATTATTACGTGATAAATAGAACTAATGTCCTTTGTTACGTAAAAGGCAAAATATAAATTTTAATCTTGTGTATTTAGATAACATAACCTACAAGTTTGAGAATTACTAAAAGTTCAAAGACACCAGTTAAAAAACAATTACTGACATTGTTTGCAAAATTAATTTGAAGAACTTATCGATGGAACACTCCACTGAAACTTTATCATCTTATGTCATAGAAACCGAAAAGGAAAACCCTTGCTCTCCTTCGCCTTGTGGACCTAACAGTGTCTGTCGAGAGATCAATGAACAAGCAGTCTGCTCGTGTGTGGCAGGATATCTAGGTTCTCCACCTACCTGTAGGCCAGAATGTACAGTCAGTTCCGATTGTCCTCTAACAGAAGCGTGTAACAATCAAAAATGTGTAAACCCCTGTCCTGGTACATGTGGATTTAGAGCCACCTGCAATGTTGTCAATCACAATCCTGTATGTAGCTGTCCAGCTGATCTCACTGGCAATCCATTTGTGCAGTGTGTTCTACGACGTAAGATTTGCTTCATACAAATTTTCCTATTTATACAACTATTTGCGTAACGTGAACAAAATTGATGCTCGTTGTTTTAGCACCTGTGCCCGTAGTGCCACAAAATCCATGCGAACCCTCTCCATGTGGTCCAAATTCAGAATGTAAAGTCGTAAATGATGCACCTTCCTGTTCCTGTTCGCTAGAATTTATAGGCACCCCTCCCAATTGTAGACCCGAATGTGCCAGTAACAGCGAATGTCCAAGTCAGATGGCTTGCATCAATCAGAAATGCAGAGATCCTTGTCCTGGATCCTGTGGGGCGAACGCGGAGTGTCGTGTTGTCAGTCACACTCCGATGTGTGTCTGCCCTGGAGATTATACTGGCGATCCTTTTACTCAATGTGCACCTAGACCACGTAAGAGTCAAGAATTTTCTTTTCTTAGATTTTTTTTTCTCTAAATTACAGTTATTAAAAATTTGTATCCCTCGAAGATATTAAATGATATGTTAAAACGTTTTAGCTGTCCCCATCAATATTTCTCCATGCACCCCATCACCGTGTGGTTTCAACGCGATATGCAAAGAACAAAACGGCGTAGGTTCATGCTCCTGTTTAATCAATTATATGGGCAATCCCTACGAAGGATGTCGTCCAGAATGTGTGGTTGACACGGATTGTCCATCCACATTGAGTTGTATACGCTCTAAATGTCAAAATCCCTGCCCTGGTACTTGTGGCACGAACACAGAATGCAGGGTCATTAATCATCGTCCTGCGTGCACGTGCATTCAAGGTTATACTGGAAATCCATTCCAATACTGCACCCCCATTCCACAAATAGGTATGAATAAATATACAACCATTTCGTTCTCTGACGAGGTGTCATCACAAGAAATATTATGTATTCTGAGCAAGCTTTGAGGAAAGAAAAGATCATGGTTCTTTTTATTCCTGACGATAAGTAGAAATATTTTTTCACGATGTAAAACAAACATTAAAATCTTGCAGAAGATGAAACGCAAAATAAGGATCCGTGCAACCCTTCACCTTGCGGACCAAACAGTCAATGTGTCATCGTAAATGGGCAAGGTGTCTGCTCTTGCCTGGCTGAATTCACTGGCACACCTCCCATGTGCCGTCCCGAGTGTACTTTAAATTCAGAATGTCCACAAGATCGTGCGTGCATTAACCAGAAGTGTGTTAATCCATGTCCTGCCTCTTGCGGAACATTCGCCACTTGTGTAGTCAGGAACCATAGTCCAATCTGTGCGTGCAGAGAATCATATACCGGAGATCCTTTTACCATATGTTTCCCCGCGCCACGTAAGGACATTTCGAAAATTGAGGAATTATTTTATATTGTTCTATAATTAAATATCCCGTTCATTCCTTAATTACCCTTTTAGAAGCTACACCTCCTACAGCAGTCCAAGTTACACAACCCTGTTTGCCTTCACCGTGTGGTCCAAATTCGGAGTGCCGTGTAGTTAACGGAGGTCCATCTTGTCAATGTTTACGAACTTACATTGGAAGCCCTCCTAGCTGTCGACCAGAGTGTACAGTAAACTCTGACTGTTCCCCTAGTCAAGCTTGCATGAGAGAAAGGTGCAGAGATCCTTGCCCAGGTTCTTGTGGTTCCAATGCTCAATGTATGGTCTTGAATCATATCCCAATATGCTCCTGTTTCGAAGGATACACGGGAGATCCTTTCAGCAATTGCTATCCAGCTCCTATTAAACCAAGTAAGAAAGCTGAAAATACATTATTAAATGAAGTTCCTTAAATGTTTGAAGAAAATGAGAAACATATTTGTTCCTTTCATAGCTGAACCAAATGTTGTCGATTCCTGTGCATCTTCGCCTTGTGGTCCTAATGCACGTTGCGACAATGGTGTCTGTACATGTTTACCAGAGTACCAGGGTGACCCTTATGTTGGATGCCGACCAGAATGCGTATTAAATACAGATTGCCCTTTGAATCGAGCTTGTATAAGAAACAAGTGTGTCGACCCTTGTCCTGGAACATGTGGCTTAAATGCAGAGTGTCGCGTATATAATCACGTACCGATGTGCAGTTGTCCAAGTGGAATGGTTGGAAATGCGTTTGTTCAGTGCAATATCCTACAAGGTACAACGCGACGAACTCTTTATTCAATGCTTGATTTATGTCTGTGGATAGTAGGTGATCGTAACATCTTCGGTCACGTTAATATTTGAATACTTAATTTTTATTTTTATTTCGTACTTTACATGATATTAGCGATAACTGTTAACATAGCTTATGCCACGCCTGTGCTATTTCAAAGGTAACTTTGAGAAGAGTTGAGAACACGTGTGCATCTTTTGGATTCGGAAAAGTCACATTATTCGCTACCAGTATACACAGTCGTGGCATAAACCAGGGGTTTTCGAAACGTCTCTTAATGGCCGCTAACAAAACGACGATTGAAATATTAAGAACACTATCGTAAATTAGCATCTCTAAATGTATACCATATTTCCATGATAACAGATACCGTAAAAGGAAACCCATGTTCGCCCTCGCCATGTGGACCAAACAGTGTATGTCGAGAGATTAATGGTCAGCCTGTCTGCTCCTGTGTAACAGGCTATTTAGGAGCACCACCTTCTTGTAGACCAGAATGTACAGTCAGCTCCGATTGTCCCTTGACAGAAGCTTGTAATAATCAGAAGTGTGTAAATCCTTGCCCCGGTTCGTGCGGATTCAGAGCTACTTGCAACGTTGTAAATCACAATCCTATATGCAGCTGTCCACCTGAACTCTCTGGCGATCCATTTGTTCAGTGTGTTCCACGACGTAAGATTTGTTCCCTCAATATTTCCACTGTTACTAACGATATTTATGAGACGTGTAATCGTAATCCACATGTGTAATTTTAGCACCCGAGCCCGCAGTACCGCAAAACCCATGCGAACCCTCTCCATGTGGACCCAATGCAGAATGCAGAGTTGTCAATGATGCTCCCTCTTGCTCGTGTTTATCGGAATTTATAGGCAGCCCACCCAATTGCAGACCTGAATGCGCAAGCAATAGCGAATGTCCAAGTCAGTTGGCCTGCGTGAATCAGAAGTGCAGAGACCCTTGCCCTGGATCCTGTGGGACGAACGCTGAATGTCGTGTTGTCAGTCATACTCCTTTGTGTGTCTGCCCTAGCGATTATACTGGAGATCCTTTCACTCAATGTTCACCCAATCCACGTAAGAATTAAAAATTTCCTTCTTTTGTTTTTTAACTTCTAAATTATAGTTGCCAAAGATTCCTTGGAGATACTACAATTTCCGATCATTATTGAAATTTATTCGTGGTCGAAGCAATAATCTTATGCAGAGAGGACCTTTAACATTGATTGTATTTATTGGTTATTTCTTACCATTGAAAAAATTTTTAGCTGTCCCTGTCAATAAGTCTCCGTGCACTCCATCACCGTGCGGTTTCAACGCGATATGCAACGAACAAAACAATGTAGGATCCTGTACCTGTTTGGCTGATTACGTCGGTAACCCTTATGAAGGATGTCGCCCCGAATGTGTCGTTGACACTGACTGTCCATCCACGCAGAGCTGTATACGCTCTAGGTGTCAAGATCCTTGCCCCGGCACATGCGGCACAAATGCAGAATGCAAAGTCATCAATCATCGTCCTGCATGCACGTGTATTCAAGGTTATAGTGGAAATCCTTTCCAACATTGCGCATTGATACGTGAAATAGGTACGAATAAACAAACTTTCATCCCTTCTTGCATTTTACATAAATTTTTATCAACAAAAATTTCAAAGAACACCGAGCTGTTTCTCATGGTTCTAAATTAAAATCTTGTAGAAGATGAAACGAAATACAAAGATCCGTGCAACCCTTCATCTTGTGGACCTAACAGTCAATGTCGTGTAGTAAATGGCCAAGCTGTTTGCTCTTGTCTGCCAGAATACACAGGCACGCCTCCAATGTGTCGTCCCGAGTGTGTTCTGAACTCAGAGTGTCCTCAAGATCGCGCCTGCGTTAACCAAAAGTGCATGGACCCGTGTCCCAATTCTTGTGGCACGTTTGCCACCTGCGTGGTCAAAAGTCACAGTCCGATCTGTGCTTGCAGAGAATCATACACCGGAGATCCTTTCATCAGATGTTTCCCTGCACCACGTAAGATGTCTTGAAACTAATTTAAATTATCTTGCAGTTACATATATAGACTCCTTATTTCATAATTGCCCTTTCAGAAGCACTACCACCGACAGCAGTCGAAGCTACACAGCCCTGTTCGCCTTCCCCGTGTGGTCCAAATTCAGAATGTCGTGTAGTCAATGGCGGTCCATCTTGTCAATGTCTACCCACTTACATTGGAAGCCCTCCAAACTGTCGGCCAGAATGTACAGTTAATTCTGACTGTTCACCTAGTAAAGCCTGTATGGGAGAAAAATGCAGAGACCCATGCCCAGGTTCTTGCGGTTTCAATGCTCAATGTACAGTATTCAATCACGTTCCTATGTGTTCTTGTATCGCTGGATACACCGGTGATCCTTTCAGTCAATGCAATCAACTAGTCACTCCTCGTAAGTAGTTTCAATTCAGAAAGATTTTTTGTGTTCTATCACCGATTCGATTGGAGTTTTTAAAATGATTGATACAAAATTCTTGGTAGCAGCTGAACCAACACAGACGGATTTATGTAATCCATCACCCTGTGGACCTAACGCTATTTGCAACGACGGAATCTGTTCTTGCATGCCCGATTACTATGGGGATTCTACTATCGGTTGTCGACCAGAATGTGTACTTAACAACGACTGCCCCCGAAACAAAGCTTGCGTGAGAAATAAATGCGAGAATCCCTGCGTTGGTGCATGTGCCCCTGATGCAATCTGCGACGTGGTTAATCATGTTCCAATGTGCAGTTGTTCTCCTGGTTTCGAAGGAAATGCCTTTGCATTCTGTCGTCCAGCTATAGGTACTTTGTCGTGTTGAAAAGAATTTTCTATTTCTTTAATTTACAAGTCAAGACCATTTATTTACTTAAACAAATTATTTAGTTAAAGAGGGCATTTAAATCCAGACGTTTTTACAAGTAATCGTATTTCGACAGCCGAACTTCCATCTAATCCGTGCAATCCATCGCCTTGCGGATCTAACAGTCAATGTCGAGTGAAGAATGGCCAGGCAGTGTGTAGTTGCGTACCAGGTTATTTAGGAAACCCGCCAATCTGTCGCCCAGAATGTGTAGTTAGCTCTGATTGCCCACCAAACGAGAGTTGTAGTAACCAGAAGTGCATAAATCCTTGTGTGGGCTCGTGTGGCTTGGGAGCTCGTTGCACTGTCGCGAATCGTAATCCTATTTGCCACTGTCCTGAAGGATTCACGGGAGATCCTTTCATTAGGTGTCTTCCACTTCGTAAGTTCCCTTTTTTTAACTGAGAGATTCGGTGCACAAATGATACAAGTAAGAATATGTATTTTTAAATCCAAAAAATTACAGGTAAAATTAAACTCTAGAAATATTAGAACATATTAATATATCAAATTAAATAAAACGCTAGTAGATAAAATATTATAATAAATATCGGAACAGGTTACTAATATTGTACTTCTAATTGTGCTGATTCGTAACGAAACTTTATAGATAAATGTAACATCCCTTTATTTTTTTAAAACAAAATACATTTGTACCAATGTTCCACCGAGTCTGCAAAATATCACGAATATCTGAGCACCCATGAAGAGGTTCATTTTTAATATCTGAATAAAATTTTTAGCGCCAATTCAGCCAGAACCGATAAACGTTTGCCAGCCATCACCATGCGGACCCAATGCTCAGTGCCAAATATCAGGAAATTCACCTTCATGCAGTTGTTTACCCGAATTTATCGGTTCACCGCCATATTGCAAGCCAGAATGCATTAGTAATAGCGAATGCCCTACAAGTTTGGCGTGCATAAATCAAAAGTGTCGCGATCCTTGTCCCGGTTCCTGTGGCGCTAATGCAGAATGCAGAATAATTAGCCACACGCCTATGTGCGTTTGCTCTTCGGGTTTCGTTGGTGATCCATTTGTACAGTGTACTCCAAAACCAGGTAAAAAGACTCTCACATTAAACGGTTAAAGTAACAAACGAGTAAAATATTCCCAGAAAATATTCTATCGTCGAAACGAATAAGTATTTCTCACAAGAGAAATAATTTACAATTTGTAGTTATTCAAGACCAAGAAATAGAGAAACTCACCCCTTGCGTACCATCTCCTTGTGGATCTAATGCAGTGTGTAACGAACAAAACGGAGCAGCATCCTGTAAATGCATCACTGATTATATTGGCAATCCTTATGAAGGATGTCGGCCAGAGTGTATCGTTAACTCCGATTGCTCGGCTGATCAAGCTTGTGTTAGATCCAAATGTCAGAACCCTTGTCCAGGATTCTGTGGATACAATGCAATGTGTCAAGTTGTTAATCATGTTCCATTATGTACCTGTCAATCTGGATATACGGGAGATCCGTTTGTTCAATGTAACTTTATTCAAGCTCCACGTAAGTGTTTATGTTAGGCGGAACCTCCATTATCCGAAATTTTCTTATTCAGATATTTTCGAGCAGTGCAACTTATGAAAATAATGTCAAAGTCATAGGTTTTCACGGTTTTGTAATATGGACGTTCTTATAGCGGAACCAGCTGACCCTTGTAATCCATCACCCTGCGGTCTGAACAGTCTGTGTCGTGTATTCAATGGACAGGCTATCTGTTCGTGTTCACCTACATTTTTGGGATCTCCACCGATGTGTAGGCCAGAGTGTACGGTCAGCTCAGAGTGTACAACAAACCGCGCTTGCAAGAACCTCAAATGCGTCGACCCTTGCCCTGGAATATGTGGTATCAATGCTAGATGCGAGGCCATTAATCACAGTCCGATCTGCAGCTGTAACGTAGGATACACCGGCGATCCCTTCGTTAGATGTTTCAAAGTTCCAAGTAAGTAATTCGGGCTGAATTTCGTGCAAAACTATTCCAATTCATTCGTTTTAACCCACTGAAATTTAAAACCAGTTGTCGATCATTTACTAAAGTACAACGTTGGATGAAAAAGATAAGGATAGGTTCTCAATGGTAATATTTTCCTTCAGCGGTACCCGAACCAGTGAACCCTTGCGTGCCATCGCCCTGTGGCCCGTTCTCCGTGTGTCGCGTCGTTGGAAACGCAGACCTACCAAGCTGTACCTGTATGGACGATTACATAGGAACTCCTCCAAACTGTCGACCGCAGTGTACCATCGATTCAGAATGTGCCAGTAACCGAGCTTGCCTCAGACAAAAGTGTACAGATCCTTGTCCAGGTTCCTGTGGTACTGGAGCAGAATGTTTAGTAGTGAATCACATGGCTGTGTGCACTTGTCCCCAAGGATTCACAGGCGATTCATTTGTCAATTGTTTCCTAGAATCTCCTCGTAAGCATTGTCATAGAAATTTAGAACTTTATGAAAACAATAATACGAACGCATTCCTTCGAAACAGTATTTTTAATATTTTTTCTGATACATACAGAACGATATTTAATGACACTTTTCATCACAATTTTATCCCTCAGAACAATATCTAATAGTTTCAGCCTTTAGAACAGAATTTAATGATATTTTTCCTACTAGCTTCACCAACAGCGCCCCAAGATGCCTGCAACCCCTCACCGTGTGGATCGAACGCACTGTGTCGCGATGGTACATGCACTTGCCTACCAGAATACCACGGTGATCCATATTACGGATGTCGTCCAGAGTGTGTTCAGAACCCAGACTGTCCTCTAGACAGAGCTTGCAATCGTAACAAGTGTTTTGATCCTTGTACCGGTGTCTGCGGACAGAATGCCGAATGCGTGGTGATAAATCATACTCCCATGTGTAGTTGCCCCGATGGCATGTCAGGAAACGCGTTCACAGCATGTTTCCCAGTGAAAGGTAAATTATTATAACATGACAACGATCAATAACATTGAACCTGTATGTGATTTGTGATAAAATTAGTCGAGAAAAAAGCTGAAACGTGTCGAACATCCTCGAAATCGTTGAACCGAGGCCTTTGTCAACTTAAACATTCGCTGACGCACAGTATTCTGAAATAGCTATCTAGCCATGGAAAATTATATTTTGCCTTAAAAATCCAACCCTTTGTTTTGCAGACCCAGAGATAGTACAACCTTGCAACCCGTCACCCTGTGGTCCTAATAGTAGGTGTCAGGACATCAGTGGACAGGCAGTGTGTTCGTGTGCCCCTGGTTACATAGGAAACCCACCAGCTTGTCGACCTGAATGTATAGTTAACAGTGACTGTCCATTGAACGAAGCTTGCGTGAATCTCAAGTGTAGAGACCCGTGTCCTGGATCCTGTGGAGTATCAGCTAGGTGTCAGGTCGTCAATCATAATCCTATTTGCAGCTGTCCTTCAATATTCACTGGTGATCCTTTCGTGCGTTGTTTACCTAAACGTAGGTGTCTTTTATGATTATTTAATTTAGAGATATTACGGAGGTAACGGAAATTTAATTTGTGGGTTTTTTGAAAAGCTGAAGAACCAGTGCAACCAACCAGCCCGTGTCAGCCATCACCGTGCGGTCCAAACGCAGTTTGTCAAGTGGTTAATAATTCTCCGTCGTGTTCTTGTAAACCAGAATTTATTGGTGCTCCGCCAAATTGCAAGCCAGAGTGTATAAGTAACAGTGAATGCGGTAGTCACTTGGCGTGTATCGAACGTAAATGCAGAGATCCTTGCGCCGGTTCTTGTGGTTCGAACGCGGAATGTCACGTTGTGAATCATGTTCCATCGTGCATTTGCTCGAAGGACTTCACAGGAGATCCGTTCGTTCAGTGCATCGCCAGACAACGTAAGTGTCCCGATCGATGTTTCATTTATTGATACCTTATTGACGTGACTTTGTTATAATTGGTAACTTTGACAAACTAGTATAGTAGCGTAGAATTTTTCTTGAAGAAAAGAACACTCTTTTTACTAGAAATAATGAAGTTTAAATGCTTAAAAAAATCAGATAATTCGAGTTCCCAAAAAAACGTACATTATCTTTCATTATCTTTCATTCTATCATTATTCATTGACTTAATAATCCAATTAAATTCGTCCTTAACTTCTTTTAGCGGAGACAACAGTCGCATCTAGACCCTGTCAACCCTCTCCGTGCGGAGCAAACGCCATTTGTCGCGAACAGAATGATCTTAGTTCCTGTACCTGCTTGCCCGAGTACATCGGCAATCCTTACGAAGGATGTCGACCAGAATGTACTCGATCATCAGATTGTCCCTCTCATTTAGCTTGTATCAGATTCAAATGTCAAAATCCTTGCCCTGGTTCTTGTGGCTCCAATACCAACTGTCAAGTAGTAAACAATCTACCTGTGTGCACCTGTATCCCGCAATACACTGGCGATCCATACGTGAATTGCGTATACAAAGCTCCCACAAGTGAGTAATTAACACGAATAATTGAAGAGTACAGAGGAAAAGACACGATGTGTTATATTTTTCACTTTTTACAGGGGAGAATATTTTCTTATTTAATACGTTGTCAGTTAATTCTATGTTACAAAAATTGTTCTCTGAATCGATTTTCAAGGCGAACATGTATTTTTCCACTGTTGCCATAATTTTAAAAATATTTCTTGCCAGAGTATCAAAATTCTTGATAGATGTACTTTCAACTTTTCATAAAATTTCCCCAATCCTCCAGTTATTTTTAAAAGGATCATATCTTTGAATTATTTTCAATTCTTAAAATACTCCTTTTGAGTTATAAAGAGACATTAAAATAAAAATATCAACAAAAACGTCCCGTTGGGTCTTTCTCCTGTGATCTTCAATTTCACATTGCTCCTTCTATTCTTGCTTCGAGATAGAAGTTCCATGTTATACACTTTACAGTCGACGAAGACGAGCGAGACGTATGCCAACCATCCCCTTGTGGTCCAAATAGCCAGTGCCAGAAAGTAAATGGTCAGGCAGTGTGCTCGTGTCAGCCTCAATATGTAGGAACCCCACCGAACTGTAGACCAGAGTGTGTCGTGAATTCGGAATGTAACTCGAATCTCGCGTGTATTAACCAGAAGTGTAGAGATCCTTGTCCTGGTACCTGTGGCCGTAACGCACAGTGCAAGGTTGTGCACCACAGTCCGATTTGCAGTTGTGGAAGTGGTTTGACGGGAGATCCGTTTGTTTACTGTTTCCCTGCTCCAAGTAAGTTTGAAACAAATCTTGTTACGTAATCTTCGTAAATCAATTATAATTAACAATAACATTTTTCAAATATTTTTCTGAGCTTTATGGTGTACTCCCTGAACCTGTATAAGAAAATTTATGCAATTCCATTATCAACTAAGAAGTGTTCCCTATCAATATCTCGTATTTCAACGATATTAACGCTATAGTGTCAAAACCGGAAGAGCCGTACCCTAAGGATCCCTGCACCCCATCCCCCTGTGGTTCAAACGCCATGTGCAAGGCTGTTGGAGAAACTCCAGTCTGCACTTGCATAAACAACTACATCGGAGTGCCACCAAATTGTCGACCGCAATGTTCCATCAATTCAGATTGTACAGCAGACAGAGCTTGCATTAGAGAGAAGTGTAGAGACCCCTGTCCAGGATCTTGTGGCGTGAACGCACGCTGTACAGTTGTCAATCATACGCCAGCTTGCACTTGTCCCGAAGGATACACCGGCGATCCTTTCACCAGCTGCTCACCAACTCCTCCGCCAATCAGTAAGAATCCAGACAATCATTTAATATTTTTTTTTTCTTTTCTTCTGCTCCCTTATAGGGTTAGTATGTAAGTGATAGACCGGGAGGAGTACATTGAGCCACTTGTTTCAGTCTCAGAAGCCCCAACAGACCCATGCAACCCATCACCGTGTGGACCAAACGCACAATGCAATAGTGGTGTATGCACTTGCCTGCCTGGTTATCTGGGCGACCCATACACCATTTGCCGCCCTGAATGTGTTATCAACACCGACTGTTCCCGAAACGAAGCCTGCCTACTGCACAAATGCAGAAATCCCTGTGTAGGAACCTGTGGAATAAACGCAGAGTGCAACGTGATCAATCATCTACCTATGTGCAGCTGTCCTAGGAACATGACAGGCAATGCTTTCGTTTCGTGTAATCCTATCCAAGGTTGGTCCCCTGACTCATCTTTGGTTTTATTCTTCCCTGAAATTATTTTCATTTCCACCGTGTATGATACGTAGCCTGTGAATTGTATTTAAACGAATCTGTTTTAATTACGTGCGGTATCACGTTGTATATTTTGTACAATAGTGAGTTGTAACGTAAATTCATATCGTTTTCTTATTTATGAAAAATGAAGGAAACGGGACGAATATACGTTAAAACTTAATATAATGTTACTTTTTATACTTTTTTCCTTTGTAATCTGAGATCAGATTGCTCAGCAGCAGTTGAAACACGCTTATTATTAATATTTTGGAATTTATGGTATGACAGAAACCACCGCAATTGATCTATGCAACCCATCACCCTGCGGTTCGAACAGCCATTGTCGTCCTTCCAACGGTCAAGCTGTCTGCAGCTGTGTTACTGGATTCAAAGGATCGCCACCATACTGTAGAGCAGAGTGTATTGTTAGCACAGATTGCCCTCGAAACAGAGCTTGCAGTAACCAAAAATGCATCGACCCTTGTCTCGGTGCTTGTGGATTGTCTGCTCAGTGTTCCGTGATTAATCATAATCCTGTTTGTAGCTGCTTCGAGCAGTATACCGGAGATCCATTTGTTCAGTGTGTCCCACAAAGTAAGACTCATTTATCACTCCAAAGATTTCTCGTCAAAAATATATCTCTATTCCGGCTTTTTCTTGAAAATTTTGAATTTTGCAAATTTGAAATCTGAAAAATATTTATCAATTTAATTATTTTACTTCCGGATCCAATGTATTTTACTACTATGAGATTACACAACTTACTAAATATTTTTGTACCGAGGAATAGTCCTGCTAAGATTGACATCTTCTTTTAGTAAAAGAGCCAGATACCCCGATAAATCCTTGTCAGCCATCGCCTTGTGGTCCAAACGCTCAATGCCAAGTCACCAACAACGCACCCTCGTGTTCTTGTCTTCCTGAATTCGTAGGAGTCCCACCATATTGCAAACCCGAGTGTCTGAGTAATACAGAATGTTCAGCGCAGCAGGCTTGCATCAATCAGAAATGCGCGGATCCTTGCCCTGGCTCTTGTGGCAGGAACACAGAGTGCAGGACGATTAGTCATACCCCTATGTGCACTTGTGCAAGCAATTTCACTGGGAACCCGTTCGTACAATGTACACCCCAACCAAGTAAGATTTTCTCTTCCTTAATCATCCATTTTTAAGTACATTTAAAAAAAATTAACGTCACTTCTTTTTTATTCCACTTATAGTCGAAGATAGACCACAAAAACTCAACCCCTGCCAGCCATCTCCCTGTGGCCCGAACGCCATTTGTCGCGAATCATACGGTACAGCTCGGTGCACCTGTTTACCTGACTTCTATGGAAACCCATACGAAAATTGTAGGCCAGAGTGTATTATCAATGCCGATTGTCCATCTAACCGAGCCTGTATAAGGAACAAGTGTCAAGATCCCTGTCCAGGAACCTGTGGCTTTAACGCCGATTGCCAAGTGGTGAATCACATTCCAATTTGCAGTTGTAGCTCAGGTTACACTGGAGATCCATTTACAGCTTGCAGCATACTTAAACAACCCCGTGAGTTTTCCCAACTGCAGATATTAAGAAATATTCTCCATTTATGTAGAGTATAATTTTATAACGATATCGTAATATATCCATAACAATAGCTGCGACAAGTCTGACGAATCCCTGCGAACCTTCACCCTGTGGACCAAACAGTAAGTGCGCCAATGTGAATGGTCAAGCCACTTGTTCTTGCCTTCCCGATTTCAAAGGCACACCACCAGGATGTAGGCCCGAGTGTGTTGTTAGCACAGAATGTGCTAGCAACAGAGCTTGTGTGAATCAGAAATGCGTTGACCCTTGCCCTGGAGTTTGTGGGATAAACGCGAGATGCGAAGTTTTCCACCACAGTCCCATTTGCAGCTGCGATCCTCGCCAGACGGGAGATCCGTTTGTAAAGTGTTTCGATGTGACCAGTAAGTGGCTGAGAATAGTGCCGTGTGATTATATCCGTTAAATCATGACCGAATTCTTGAATTTACGCTCCGTGTTTTAGCACCAAGTCTGCCTGTGCCTGTAAACCCATGCGTTCCATCACCCTGCGGCCCATTCTCTCAATGCCAAGATATAGGAGGCATTCCATCCTGCTCCTGTTTGCCCAATTACGTTGGCTCAGCCCCCAACTGTCGACCAGAATGTTCGATTAATTCCGACTGTACCAGTGACAAGGCTTGCATCAGAGAAAAGTGTAGAGACCCGTGTCCCGGATCCTGTGGAACGAACGCATATTGCAATGTGATTAATCATACACCTGTTTGCACTTGTCCTACAGATTACACGGGAGATCCCTTCACCAGTTGCCGCCTAACGCCCACACGTAAGGATTATTCTTGATTATTCGATGTACAATGGCTCACGAAAGTATCTGTCCACTATGAGTGTTCGAATATTTTCACGAGTAATGTTGTATTTAGTAAGATGAAAGTAGCTGCACATTTTCGTGCGATGAATAATTAATTGGTTTTATTGCGACAAATATAGCTGTACTCCCAGTCTCAGTAGACCCGTGCAATCCATCGCCTTGCGGTCCGAACGCGTTATGCCGAAATGGCGTGTGCAGCTGCATAAGCGAATATCGTGGTGATCCGTATCAAGGTTGTCGACCAGAATGCGTGCAGAATTCCGATTGCACGTTTGATAGAGCTTGCTCCAACAATAAATGCGTGGACCCTTGCACTGGAATCTGTGGACAGAATGCTGAGTGCGTTGTGGTTAACCATATTCCCACTTGTAGTTGCGTTGAGAATCACGAGGGAGATCCATTTACCCTCTGCAGACCTATTAGAAGTGAGTGCAGAATTAATTAACTCTAAAGAAAAGTTTAAAGAATCTTATTAGCCCTCGAATAGTTTTGATCAATTAGAGAGAAAAATTAAAAAGTATCCCATTGAAGAAACTACGAAAATCTCAATAACTGTTAGTTAATTTTAATAAATCCTAAAAAGAGTGAGAAATGCCATGAACCATTGATTAATAAATGATTTTACGTGTCACATTACAATAGAACGCGTGAAACCCTGCGAACCTTCGCCCTGTGGACCCAACAGCGTTTGCCGCGAGTTTGGCGAACAAGCTTCTTGTTCCTGTCTCTCTGGATATTTTGGAACTCCACCCAGCTGTAGACCCGAATGTTTGGTGAACTCTGACTGCGAACAGAGCAGAGCTTGCGTGAACGAACGCTGTCAGAACCCATGTGAAAACGTATGCGGTCAAGGCGCATTGTGTAACGTACGAAACCATAATCCCATTTGCAGTTGCCCCGCACAGTATTCCGGTGACCCATTTGTCAGCTGTTTCCCCATGAGTAAGTAACCCATCAATGTGTATTTGGATCGGTGCTGTCTTTAAAATCCTCTACAGAAACACTACTACTTCCAATTATCTGTTGTTTAATTATTTCCCTTTAAATGATCGATTATTCAGTTATTCCTCTTCGCACTCTATTGTTATCAGTTATTACTGTTACCAATTGTCGATCTTATTATAAAGCTTTTTTCCAAAACAGAACCAATCAATTTCTAAAATAAAGAATAAATCCTAAGATTGTATACTACAATAAATCCCATACAGCACCGATTTCTATATGAAAAGTTTCCATTTATAAGATCCATCAAAGCCATTGTTAACCGAGGACAAATTTTTATCAACGAACAGAACCGCAGTACGAAGAACCCAGCCAGGACCCATGCAAACCCTCGCCGTGTGGACCAAACTCCCAATGCACAGTATCACCAGACAATAAAGCCTCTTGCGCCTGTATGCCTGAATTTGTAGGCTCTCCTCCCAATTGTAGGCCAGAATGTCTCGTGAACAGCGAGTGTCCCAGCAATCAAGCTTGCGTTAGACAGAAGTGTACCGATCCCTGTACAGGACTCTGCGGCACTGACGCTCTCTGCCAAGTTACCCTGCATTACATCCGTTGCGTGTGTCCCGAGGGATACACTGGAAACCCATTCGCTATTTGTTCCGTGGCCAGCAGTAAGCAATAATCCCGTGAATAAAAAATAATCGAATCGAGCAACTTTATCGAGCAATCAAGAATGAGAGACAAAATCTCGCGACTTTTCACTTAAGATATCTTAAATTATGTTCCTTTAACGAATACTTATTACTTTATTATTCATCGTTTTTAATGATTTTATTGGATTTTACTTAGTTTGTATATAGTGTATATAGAGATTGTACGATGTAGAAAGAATTGCATGTTGACTATACACAGGTATCATTAGTCCTGTATCAAGATCTCGAAGCTTTGTCCATACACGTTCTTCATTCTCTCTTATTCTTTCCACGATCTTTGTTTAAATCATTTGCCATTTTTATCCGCGTTCTTGTACAGTTTTATGTTCTTGTAAAATAACTCTTTTTCACGATCACGCAAATTCTTTCTTGTAAAGTACTAACCGACGTATTACTTTAAACGGTTTATTAATTTCTTTGTGTCCAAATTTTATTGCAGCGCCTGTAGAACCACCGACACCTTCGAGACCGTGCAGTCCTTCACCGTGTGGAACTAACGCGTATTGTCGCGAGAGACACAATACTGCATATTGCGAGTGTCTGCCAGATTTCAGGGGAAATCCGTATGAAGGCTGTCAACCAGAGTGTTTGGTGAACACTGACTGTCCGAAATCCCAGGCTTGTATTCGAACCAAGTGCCAAGATCCTTGTCCCGGTACTTGTGGCGTTGGAGCCATTTGTACTGTGTCCAATCATATTCCGATTTGTTCCTGTCCTTTACCTACTATCGGAGACGCGTTCACCATCTGTCATGCTGTTCCTCAAGGTATTTTATTCTTACACGTTTATTCTACTTTTTTTTTTTTTGAGCTTAACAATTTTTTAGCAGCGATTATTATTTAGGGTGTATTAACAAATAGCGTAGATAGTGTAAAGTTGCGAAAACACAATACTATTGAACACAATACTATTAAACAAATAAAGTAGCTTGGACTTTGCCAAGACGTGAGAAATAGTAGAATAATGTAGATACTTTATCGAAGCTCACTACGCAAGCTTTCCGTTCTTCGTCCGAATCGTCGTCAATACATAAAATTATTTTGCTTATAGTACCAAAGGAAAGAGATCCTTGCTCACCATCTCCATGTGGACCTAACACAATTTGCCAAAAAATCGGCGACTCGGCAGTCTGCAAGTGTTTGCCCGGTCTTCAAGGAGTTCCTTCGAGTGTCACAGGCTGTCATCCAGAGTGTGTGATCAGCTCAGATTGTCCAGGAGACAAGGCTTGCATCGGCAACAAATGCATAAATCCTTGCACGCAAAACGTGTGTGGTATCAAGGCTACGTGTCAAGCTATCAATCACAGTCCCCTCTGCAGCTGTACATCTCCGTTGATCGGCAATCCATTCGAAGAATGTTACACCAAAATTGGTAATTTCGAGATTCTCAAACCGTCATGTTCTATTTTAATTAGTCGCCAATTTTTATTGATTTAATAGTAATAGAAAAGAATAATAGAGACAATGTAATGATAAAACGAGTTAATTGTTTACGAAAATAATTTTCGAATCGATTGAATGAAGATTGATTTATTTGTTTCAGAAACCGATCCTTGTAATCCATCTCCGTGCAGCTATAACGGTGAATGTCAAGTCAGAAACGGCGTTGCAGCGTGCATTTATCCGGAATGTGTCATTAATTCCGACTGTCCACGAGACAAGGCTTGCTTCGCCCAGAAATGCAGAGACCCTTGCATCGGTTCTTGTGGTATTAATTCACTGTGTCAGACGGTCAACCACAAGCCTGTCTGCTCCTGTCCGTCTGGATTTACTGGCAACGCTCGCATACAGTGCACCGTTCTAACAGTCGAAGGTGATTTTTTGAAATATTATCAACAGATTACAAAAAGATCTTAAGAATCTTAATAAAAAGAAAAAGGAAGAAATTATAACATTTGCTTTCAATATACTTCCGCAGAACCAACTGCAGAGTGCACTCAGAACTCCGACTGTCCAAACGACAAGACTTGTTACAATCAAAAATGCGTCGATCCTTGCACACTGGATTCCTGTGGCTTCAACAGTCGTTGTCACGTACAAATGCATCGAGCTGTCTGTGTCTGCAACGAAGGCTTCACTGGCAATCCTCAACAATACTGTGGCGAAAGTACGTTCTCCAAATATCTTTTCACGCGAGTCAATTTTCTCTCTATATTGTTATACGTACTACACATTTAGTAAGAAAACATAATATAGAATAGTACGAAATAATATTTCTAGTATAATATACCTGTTATATTTTTGCAGTTGGTTGTCGCGGTGACAGCGACTGTCCATTGACTCAATCTTGCATCAACAACGAGTGCATAGATGCCTGCTCTGTGACACAGTGCGGTGTGAATGCATTCTGCAGATCCGATGGATACCATAGGCCAAGATGCTACTGTTCTGATGGATACTTAGGAAATCCGTACCAAGCATGCGAGAGACCAGAGTGTGTTAGTGACAACGACTGTCCATCGTCTTTAGCCTGTCGCGATTCAAAATGTGTAAACCCTTGCGATTGTCCACCATCAGCGCAATGTTTCGTGATTAATCATCGTCCTATTTGTCGATGCCCTCCGGGTTACGTGGGTAATCCATATACCTCGTGTCTAATGGGTAATTAGAATGTCTCTATTCCTATTTTTCTTAACTCTTTTATGGCCGTACTTAATTCTATTTGGAATGGATCAATAAACGAAAACTTTGTCGGTTTGCTTTAGAACCGATCGAACCACAGCCACAGTGTCAAGTAGATGGAGATTGTCCCAGCAAACTGGGCTGTTTCAATGGCGTTTGTAAAGATCCGTGTGTCGAAACCAAACCTTGCATCGCTGGGGCGAAATGTACCGTCGTAGACACTTTACCAATGAGAACCATGGTCTGCGAATGTTTGCAAAACTTTGCTGGAGACGCGACCGTCGCTTGTATTCCCGGTAAGTGTCAAATAATCCTTTGATCGCGTAATAAAATGACGAAGAATTCAGAATGTACGATTTAGAGAATAATCGCTCTTTGTAAAAAAAAGTACGTATTTTCGACATTTCGTAAAAAATAACACGGTTGAATTTGATTTATAATTACAATCTGTGAAGCGGTTGCGTATTAATATACGATTAATATAATTTTGTTCTTTTTCTCCAGTGGACAAACAGATCGAAGCCATTTGTAAATCCGACACCCAATGCTCTTCCAACATGGCCTGTCTGAATGAAAGATGTATCAATCCGTGCATTATCAATCCATGTGCTTCAAATGCAGAGTGTTCTGTCCAAAATCATTATCGACAGTGTCATTGCTCGCGTGGCACCGCAGGCGACCCATTCGTAAATTGTTATAGAGGTAATTAGTCGAAACTGATATAAAATAGAAGATGAACAATGAGAGTTGGCTTTTAAGGAGGTATGACTGAAACAAATGTTTTAATTTTATTTTAGACACTGACTCGTTCCCGGAGTGTACAACGAACGCAGATTGCGCGACCAACGAGGCTTGCATTAGCCAGCTATGTCAGAGTCCATGTGTCAGCACGCAATGTGGTTTGAACGCGGAATGTATCACTGTCAATCATCATCCGACCTGTCGCTGCCAGCAGAACTACGCGGGAGATCCTCAAGTGCAATGTTTCAAACGTAAGTTTGTTACAAGACGTTTCGTTCTCCAGAGATAAAACTTAATATACGAAGAAATGTTTGATGTCAAATTTTATTTTTTTGTTAGTTTTGCGTCTGTTTAAAATTTTCCAGTACATCTTCAAAAGTAAAAACGTGCTGGTCCAATTTGCATCACGCTTTATACTTCAAAGTTTTGAGCTTTGCAATTCTACGCTCCAACATTTTTTAAACTATATCTTTGAACTAACTTTAAAAGATAATAAAAAAATTTTCTTTCTTTCTAGCCGAGTGCAAGTCAGATAGCGATTGTCCTTACGACAAGACCTGTCTGCGCGACAATTGTGTCACCCCTTGCCTGGTTGGAGATATCGCGTGCGGTCGTGGCGCAGAATGTATCGCGGTCTCTCACAGGGCGCAATGCGTCTGTCCACGAGGTACCCAAGGCGACCCAAGAATCGCCTGCATTTCCACAGTGTGCCATTACAACGAGGATTGCGCAGATCACGAAGCCTGCGATAGGTTGAACAGAGTCTGTCGACCAGTTTGCGAGGAAGATACTTGCGCGGATAATGCGAATTGCGTCGCGAGAAATCATCAGCCTAAGTGCACTTGTCCTCTGGGAACTACTGGAAATCCATATGTTGAGTGCAGTGGTAAGTTGAGTTTTCTTTCACGTTGTTAGCATTGTTTTAATTAAGCCTTGACCTTGGTGTAGTTAACGTACAGCATAATATAGAGCATCCTCGGTGAAGAATCGAAACTAAAAATAATTCTCTTGTTCTCCAAGGTGTGCCAATTGAAGCAGAGTGCAAAGAAGACAGCGAATGTCCAGCATATTTCGCATGCATCAACTCAAAATGCCAAGATCCTTGCTTATCCTCTAACATGTGCTCTGGTGAACAAGAATGCAAAGTACTGAACACGGTGCCTCTTCGTACGATGATCTGCACTTGCCCTGCAAACACTATCACCGACGTAAATGGACTGTGCAAGGAAATCGGTAAACATTATTTCAAACAATCATTATATTATATTCTTTGGTCAATATTCTTATACTATTAGTAGTTTTACATATATCATTTGAAAGTACATCATTTTGTTACAATATGAATTTTGTTTTCAACATTAGGAGTCCTGCAGTGCCACCAAGATCAGGACTGCAACGATTCTGACAAGTGTGTGGGTGGAACTTGCATCGAGGCTTGTCTGACCACTCAGTGTGGAGTGAATGCCCAATGTGTGGCAAATGGAATCTGTCATTGCGCGCCTGGATTTACTGGCAATCCTTACATCGAGTGCGGTAGACGTAAGTTTTGAATATATTTATAATATCAAATATAGTAGCTAAATAATAAATAAATATAATAATTCACAGTTCAAAATTATATTGTACATTAGTATGATGAAAATTGTTCATTTTTCCATTCCAGTTCCAATACCACTGCCACCAGTTCGTCCAGAATGCTACGCCAACAGCGAGTGCTCCGACGACAAACGGTGCATAAATTCTCTCTGCGTGAATCCTTGCGTTGTCGAGGACCCATGCGGCAGAAATGCACTATGTCACGCGAACAATCACAATCCAGTCTGTAGATGTCCTGCCAACTACATTGGTGATCCAAGAAGCAACTGTGTTCCACGTAAGTGTTTTGAACTTGAGAAAATTAATATGCCTATACGAATAACAAAGTCGATATATCACCCTGTTCGCAAATGATTTACGATGTATACTTATTTATTTTACAGCGGAAATTGTAGCCGAATGTACTTCGAACAGCGATTGTGCGGGTAACGCTGCCTGTGTAAACAACTTGTGCATCAATCCTTGCAATTGTGGTCCGAACGCCAAGTGCAACGTCGTAGATCATTATCCATCCTGTGTCTGTCCGCCTGGTTATTCTGGAAATCCTCAACTAGGTTGCTTCAAATGTAAGTTAACAAAATTCTGAAAAAATAATTCGATCTAATTAAGTTTCTCAATTTCACAAAATTCCATAAAATTTATAGGAAAATAATCCAATTAATTGAGCTTCGCAACTTTACAAAATCTTTTTTCTCTTTAGTGGACTGTGAATCGGACAGTGAATGCAACAGCGCAGCAACGTGCTACAATGGCCAATGCGTGAATCCTTGCATCCTGGAGAACAAGTGTGCGATAAACGCAGAATGTTACGGCCAAAACCATCGAGCCATTTGTCGTTGCGGTCCAGGTTATCTAGGCAATCCGGAAGTGCATTGTGAAAGAGTGGAATGCAGTGCTGACCACGATTGTCCTCGAAATTTAGCCTGCGACAGCGGACGCTGCGTTAGTCCTTGTCTAGAAGATTCACCGTGTGCTCAAAACGCAATCTGCTACGTTCAGGATCACGTGGCCACCTGCCGTTGTCCAGAGAATATTCCTGCTGGAAATCCATATTCCTATTGTACACATCATCCCACGATAACATTCGACGAACCAGAATGTAGAATCGATATTGATTGCGCTGACAAATTGGTGTGCATTAAAAATAAGTGTATCGACCCCTGTCCAGTGATCAAACCATGTCTGCAGAATGCACGTTGCAACGTTTTGGACACTGTGCCCGTGAGAACCATGACGTGCACGTGTCCCGAAGGTTGGACCACTGACGTTGACGGCGTTTGTAGACCAAGTAAGTAACTCCAAGGTTAAAATCACAGACTTCTTTGGTTTAACTTTGCATTTTTCTACTAATATTTTATTTTCCAGTCCAAATAGCAATAATCGGCACTTGCACGACAAACGATGAGTGCAGCGACACAGAGTCCTGCATCAACAGACAATGCAGGAACCCTTGTAACTGCGGTACCAATGCTGCGTGCATCGTACGAAATCACAAACCGATCTGCTCTTGCGAAGAAGGCTACCAAGGCAACCCGGATATCGCTTGCTATTCCGTAGAGTGCACGCGCGACAGCGAATGTGCTCTAGACAAGAGTTGCGTGAACAACAACTGCGTGAATCCTTGCCTAATCTCTGATAACTGTGGAGTAAACGCAGAATGCTTCCCCAACAACCATAAAGCTGACTGTCGATGCCGTAACGGTTATCATGGAAATCCTTTGGATCGATGCAGAGTAATCGGTTGCTACAGCAATGGCGACTGTCCTGGAGACCATTCCTGTATCAATATGCAGTGCATCAATCCTTGCGTTCATAACAATCCTTGCTCGTCCAGAGCCGAATGCAGAGTCTTTAATCATCTACCCATTTGTCGTTGTCCACCTCATCATACAGGCAATCCTTACATCGCTTGTAAACCGGAAGAAAGACCAGAGTGTAAAGAGGACAGTGATTGTCCTAATTTGTTGGCCTGCTTTGATAATAAATGCCAGAATCCTTGCACTGTCGTGCAACCCTGCAGCGATCCATCAGAATGCAAAGTCCTTCCGACGTCCCCGGTTCGAACGATGGTCTGTGTATGTCCTAGTGGATACGTGAGCAGCGGCAGCGGAACTTGTAGACCCACGAAACCGATTTTGGAGATTGAATGTACTAACGATAGCGACTGTCCTTCAGAAAAGTCCTGTGTTAACGCGGTGTGCAAGAATCCTTGTGCCTGCGGCCCCAATGCGAAGTGTAGCGTTGCAAATCACAAACCAATTTGCTCTTGTGTTCTGGGATACGATGGAAATCCTGACTTGGCTTGCACTAAAGGTAAGACTGTGCTTCTGTCATTAACCATTTTTCTCAGAGGCGAAAGATGTCGATTTTGGAAAGATTAAGCAGTAAGTTCTAGTATCATATACATATAGACAGCGGATGTTTATGTAAAATCACATTTTTTGAATGAAACCTAAATATTGGAACCTAAGTAGAAGTTTATCTAATAAAAATTTGATAATAATTTAACTTTTTAAGACAAATTTGTTTGAAGATCAATGTAATTTAATTTTCAGTCGCCGGATGCCGCACAGATAGTGACTGCAGCGGATCACACGCGTGTGTCCAGCACAACTGTGTTCCAGTCTGTTCTCCATTAATCACCACCTGCGGAAAAGACGCTCAGTGCAATGGTATCAACCACAAAGCTATTTGCGAGTGTCCACCAGGATATGGAGGCAATCCTAGAGTTTCCTGTGTCCTTCTTGGTTGCAAGAGTAACTCTGATTGTCCCACGAACAAAGCTTGCATTAACGAGCGCTGCGAGAATCCTTGTGGAATAAATCCTTGCTCCGGGAACATGGATTGTAACGTCTATAACCATGTAGTCGAGTGTGCTTGTCCTCCCGGTTACATCGGAGATACTAAAGTGGGATGTACTAAACGTAAGAGTGATTCGATTTTTATAATACTATAGGTATTACCTTTTTGTTATTTTTTCTTAACGTTGTTTCTTAATACTCAGTGACAGAGAAATGCAAGGCGGATAACGAATGTCCATCTCAGACCGCCTGCTTCAATGGCGAGTGCATCAATCCTTGCGTGAAGATCGAACCTTGTGGAATAAACGCGGATTGTAAAGTACTCGACACGTCTCCTGTAAGAACCATGATCTGTGAATGTATTCCTGGATATAGAGGAAACGCAGTCGTCCGCTGTGACAAAAGTAATTTCTTGCTTTATATCAAACGACTTTTAGCGAAAAATGATCGAACAATTTATAAAATTTAAATGAATCTGCTTTATCTTACAGCCAACGTATGTCCAGTAGAAAAGGGTCAAATTCTCGATGAGTATGGCAATTGTGTATGTCCACCTGGATCAGCTAAGGATGAAACAGAAGTTTGTATACCGTGTAGGAAACAATCTGGAATGATCATCAATGATGAAGGATACTGTGTGTGTGCTTTGGAAAACGGTATGATCATCGATGAATATGGTCGCTGTGTGTGTCCGATTCATCATGGATACAGACTGGACGGGAATGGATATTGCAAATTGGGTATGAAAAGAATGTTATATAATAAATATTATTTTGATAAGTATTCCTGCTTACCTAAATTTTGTTTAATTAATGAAACGTATTTGTAGTTGACATAATCGAGTGCAAACACGACGATGACTGTGCTGATAACAGATTCTGCGATAAAACCAGCCAAACATGTGAAGATCCTTGTTCAACTCAATTATGTGGTCTTTATGCACTCTGTAATGCAACTCGTCATCAAGCTATTTGCATATGCATCAATGGTTATATTGGAAATGCTTATACTCAATGCTGTAAGCAATTGTTCTTACAAGAGACTCCTATTGTTGTCATATTTGTTATTCAAATTATTAATAATTAATTATTAATAATAAAATATTAATCTTCCCTTATTAGATGACAAGAACCGATGGCGAACCGATTTCCCCAGACCAGAGATGGTTGTTAGCTGTTTATCGGATGGGGTACAAGTCGAAATACATCTTCACGATCAGGAATTCGATGGTGTTCTATATGTCAAAGGTCACAGCAAAGATGAGCAGTGCAGGAGGGTTGTTTCCATTCCAGCAGAAACTATGCACAAAACCGAGATATTCAAGGTGGCGTTTGGAAATTGCGGATTGATACATGTAAACGTAAGTTATTCTTATGTAAATTTATTAATTGTATTACCAGTACATATATTATTTTTATTATATTCTTTGTTTCAAAATATTATATATACAAAATGATTATTTTCAGGGACAAGCAAGTTTCGTACTGGTCATACAAAAGCATCCGAAATTGATGACATACAAGACTCAAGCATACCATATCAAATGCATATACCAAACTGGAGAACAAAACGTCACCCTGGGTTTCAATGTCTCCATGTTAACTACAGCTGGCACCATTGCTAACACTGGTCCTCCACCAGTCTGTCTGATGAAGATCGTTACTCAAAGCGGAAATGAAATAAACTCTGCTGAAATTGGAGATAATTTGATGTTGCAAGTCGAAGTTCAGCCTTCAAGTAAGTATATGGCTTTTAATTAAAGAAAAAAAAATCGTGAACCTTATATTTCTTATAATTATATGATAATTTTATCATTTTAGCCATTTATGGTGGATTTGCCAGAAATTGTGTGGCCAAAACGATGGAAGACAATTTGGAGAACGAATACATTGTAACAGATGAGAACGGCTGCGCGACGGATCCGACGATATTCGGAGAATGGGAGCAGGATCCTGAAACTCAGACGTTAATGGCCAGCTTCAATGCTTTTAAATTCCCAAGCAGTGACAATATTCGATTCCAGTGCAATATCCGTGTGTGCTTTGGACGTTGTCAACCCGTGAGTATCCTTCTACTTCAAAGTACTTCGAAGTAAATGATTAGAATATTAAGATTTTAATTAAGATATTAAAATATTATTATGACCCTTTTAGGTCAATTGTCGAGGATACAACGCGTTCGGTCGTCGCCGTCGAGACGTGAGTTCCGAGACAAATGATACGTCTTTAAGCATCACAGACGGCTTTGAAGGACAACTTAGAGAAGAAATAACGATCCAGTCGAATCTGATATTCACTCTGGAGAGGAGAGAAGAGAGGTTTACAGCAGATCCAGCTGAGAGTAAGTCCATATCCTTTTCTTCTTAAGTTAGAGAAGAATCTTAATTTCTAGAAAAGGTCAATTCTGACTCTTGCAGCTTGTTCAGTTGACTTTTCACTTTGTCGCTTTAACGCTGAACGAAAATTAAAATATACTTTATTATTACAATACAATCTTTTTTTTCCTGTTTCAGTCACCTCAGCTCAAAGAGTAGAAGACATTTGCGTTTCTACGGTCGGCTTTGTGATAGCACTAGTAATTACAGCACTCTTGGCACTAGTCGCTGTAGCTATTGCTGTGTCGTGCTGGCTAATGGCGTATCGTCGCCAGCCAAAGACTGCTGGACCACTGCCACACCCACCAGAGTTCCCAAATCCACTGTTCACTACTGAGTCCGTAGCTGAACCGTCTCCTGATTATCACCTATCATAAGTACTCTAGGATAATTATTCTTTTGTAACGTAATTTTATAATTCTCAATGGAATGCAGTACAGACCACATCACTTTTTTTCTCGCTGGTCGGTCTTGTATTTCTTTCAACGACTCCTCCAGTGACTCTTTCTAGACTCTTCCGTTATCTTCCTCTCGGGGGTTCATACCGAGCGTGTTGTACGTTTATTGTTACATACGAGTACCCTGAATCAAGTTATACATAAATATACATAGATAGTTAGATCAGAGCGCGTGCGAGAGAGAAACGTTTACTATTTATGGTGATGGTTAGCTTCCATTATCTACACAATAGAACTTTGTCTTCCGACGTATTCTCTTGTCTTCTGTACCTTTGCTCTTCTCTTCCTGTAGTCACTGGAGGATTTGTTAAGCATGATACAGCGAATTTAATTCCCGTGTAAAGTCGAACGAATTAGTCTAATATAGCTTTCTTACTTCGTGCGTAGGTAACTGTACATTTTATCTAATAAAATGCTAATGTAATATTTTTAAAATAATCTTGTTCATTATACCATATTCCTTAATACCTATTCAGTCCGGAAAATAGATGAAAACGAACATATCGAAATGTGTAAGTAACAAGTTGTTCAAAAATCGCCATACATTTTTATTCCAATTATATATTTCTGTTAAATATACATAATTTACAAAAAATGTACGATACCTAATATATATATATAAATACGTATGAGCTCAGTTTATACGTTTTTTTAATAAATAGATGTAATATTAACAATCGTAATACTGTTAAATGATTCTAATCATTTTTGAACTCAATAATTTAATTATAATTAACATTCAATTTGAGAATAACAATTTAGCGTGAATATTTATAACAAGTGATTGAATTTTAAGCGTTAGAAATTTATTAAAAGATAGAGTATTTGAAATGAAAATATGAAAGAAAACACACGTTATCTAATGTTTTAGTCTTGAAAACGCTTATAGTATCAAAACAATTACGTTGTTAAGTCGTTTTGTGTGTTCAGCTGTAGCGTGGTACTGAACTGTATGTTTAATAATCATTTTCAATATATTTATTTATAACTTTATTTGCGCATAAGACCGTCGTGTAGTTTAATTATCCTTTGATAACTGCAATTGGCCTTAATTTTATACATTTCCGGGAAATACCTGCAGCATGGCATGTATCCACAACATCTGTCACATTTTTGTAAGACTCTGGTGCTTCTTCCATAACTAACTTAGGTGAAGCAACTCTAATCGATATTCCTTGTCGTTCTAATTTTTCTAATACATCTGTGTAGTCCAAGTTTCTGCGTGACTTGGCTCTAGATAAAGCTCGACCCTAAAGGCAATTTTGATTTAATATAGGTATCATTGGATAATTTTATAAATAAAAAACGTTCTGAAATACTTACTGCTCCATGACAAGTGGATCCAAATGTTTCTTTCATAGCTTGATCAGTTCCGGTAAGAACGTAACTACAAGTTCCCATAGTGCCACCAATTAAAACAGGTTGACCTGTTAATTGATAGTCTACAGGAATCAGAGGATGGTGAGGTGGAAATGCTCTTGTAGATCCCTATGAAGAATATAGTAATTATGTAAACATCCTTCAATATAGTTAGTAGCAATTTACTTTCATTCCATTTACCTTCCTATGTACTAGAAGGGTTTTCTGTTTTCCGTCGACCATATGCTCTTCTATTTTTGCAATATTATGGGAGACATCATATATAACATGCATGTCTAAATCATCGGGAGATTGTCGGAACTGTTTGGCAAATGCTTGTCGACTGAGGAATGTCATAGAGCTTCTATTGACCCATGCAAAATTGGCAGCCGCAGCCATAGCTTTTAGATAATCTTGACCTTCTTGAGATTTTATATGAGCGCAAGCTAACTGCCTATCGTTAGTTTCGATATTGTCTCGTTTCATGGCCTTTTCCATTTGTACAAGTGCATCTGTACTAAATAAATAATTTAATATACACTGCTTTCTAAAAATGGATTTATTACGTATTTATTACCAGTTGCAACTTGGTGTCCAAATCCTCTGCTACCAGAATGAATCATCACACAAATTTGACCCTTTTCTTCGATACCCATTTTACATGCTGCCCATTTGTCGTAAATTTGATCTACTACTTGAATCTCTGCATAGTGGTTTCCTGCACCTAATGTTCCTAGCTGTAAAATAAATTGTTGTAGTAATCAAGAATTGTTAAATATTTATTTCTATAAATTCTCCTAATACCTTACCTGTGGAAGCCCGCGTTTCTTAGCCCTCATTGATACCTTAGAAGAATCTGCATTAAGCATTCTACCATACTCTTCGCAATGTTCTTTATCCTCTGCCCAGATATAACCTTCTCTGAGAGACCAATCCATTCCCATTTCTAAGGCTTCCTCTAAATCACGTGCGTTCATAGGTATGATTCCTTTTGAACCAACACCGACAGGAATGTGATCAAACATGCTCTGGGCAAGTTGTTCCTAAAAACAATTACTGGTTTATTTTTTTTCCTATGATATAATTTCATTAAAACATAACTGATAGAAAATAATACCTTCACAGGCGAAACATCCTCTTCGAACAAGTTAGTTCTTAATAGACGTACTCCACAATTTATGTCAAATCCGACTCCACCAGGTGATACTATAGATTTTGGGTCATTCATATCAAATGCTGCCATGTTACCAATTGCAAAACCATATCCAGAATGTACATCAGGCAATCCAACGGACCTCCAAACAATACCAGGAAGAGCAGCAACATTGGCAATCTGTTTCATACCTGGGAGAAACCCACCCACTGCTCCTGGTCTGCATGCATTTTTTAATTCATCAAACATTAACCGTTCTAACGTGTTATTTACATAAAAAACACCTTCAACCTATAAATAAAGAAATATTTAATACACATGAGAAGATAAAATATGATTAATAAATTACCTTCATATTAGGTTGAAAACCCTTCTTTATTCTCCAGCATGTTTCAGTTATCTTTTCTAAGTATTTTAATTCTTCTTGATATTGCCTAACTACCATTTTTTATTATAATAAATTACTTTTTGAAAATATATTAATTATCTCTAGTTTGAAGTACAGATTATATTTTAAAATGAAATATGATTTCTTATAATTGTTTAGAGATAATATCTTTCAATTAATATTATAAAGAACTAACAGTATAGAACCAAATACGCTTTTTTTATATTTTTATCGATTATAAATACATTTTTATTGACAGATTAATCTAACGATACAAGCAAGCAAAGTCGTGCAACCGGGTAAAGTGACTGCGCCATATAAATCTAACGACTGTCAGTGTCGCAAACTTATAGTTTCTAGAGAATTGTTATCCCTTCCCTTATTTAAAATTCATTCTCAACAGTACACATTTAACATATGAGTAACTAGATTCCTAATCTTTGTATTTTTATGCAATATGAACTTTCTGGCATGATTTTGATGATGTAAAGGGAAATAATAATAAAGATATTGATTCAAATAGGAATGTATAAAAACGAATTACTGTTAATAAGAAAGAAATATCTTATTCTTATTTTGAATTATACAACGTTTTTATACGGTGTTCTTATATAATATTAACGAGGGAATATTAATCGGAAATGTTGGTATCATATGTGATCTGAATACAGAACACAATATATATAAGTACGTATGTGAAGTGCAAAAATGGCTAGTCGTGTAACAGTAGGTTTAAAAAAAGTGAAACCAATTTTGTCACTAAGTCCTATAGATGCTCATAGAAGAGTAATAACATTATATAAAACATGGTATCGCCAAATTCCATTTATCTGTAAGTACTTCAATCATTGCATGTTTTTGAAAATCACGAAAATGTGTTGTTACCTAACCTAAATATTTAAGATAGTATATGGATATATGTATTTCAAATTTGTTTCTTTTTGTACAAAATAGAATGTATTAATTTTCATAAACTTCACTAAAAATAATTTATAATCTGTTATTATTTCCATTACAAAATTGTCAGATTTATATATTTATATATGTATAACTAATTTACTTTATAGTGTCAAACTATGACCTTCCAGTGACAAAAGAAGATTGTATAAAAAAGTTACGAGATGAATTTAAACGTCATGCCAATGTAAAGGATACAAGAGTGATCGATATGTTACTTATTAAGGTAAGCCTAATATGTATCTTGTTTATTTCATACATACTGTAACAGATATATTAATAACTATATTATATTAGGGACAAATGGAACTTCAAGAAACTTGCTCTCAATGGAAACCAGCTGCAACATTAATGAATTATTGGAAAGTAACTCAGGAACCAAAGCCAAAGGACTTCATATCCAAGTTCATTTCAGGTCATGATTAAAATATTTAACTGTACAATATATTTATAAGTTATGTAGTGTAATTAAATGTATACAATTTTTAAGCTATATAAAAAGAATATATATGATATTTCAGTATGTAATAATGTTATTATTTAAGAAGTAAATATGTTAGAAAGGAAAAAACGTATTTTTCTACTAAAAATTGGAGTTATACAACATTTCAAAAGATGAATCTTTAATCAGCTCTTACAGAAGATAATATTTCTTTTAATTTACATTTTATTTTTACATCTATATATTATTATTCACTTATATACATTTGACAAGATGATATATTACTAAGCACCTTAGGTACAATCTAGTTCACTTTTCACAGCCATACGGATAATTTGCTTTCCTTCAGTGAACAAGTATCGAAATTGTACATACATACATATATATACATACATACATATGTTTGAAACGAGTGTATTTGAACTTGCGTAAATGTACATTTTCAACTATGCACGTTCTTCTTTCTGTTTGTATTAGAATGGGAATCGTTTGTGCTACGTCGAGACAGATTCTTTTACATGATTTCTGTACTTGTGTATACTTTGGTTAGAATCATTTTTATAAAAGTCATTCTAGTTTTATTATATTCTCGGATTAAAAATTTTAACAGATAAATCTCGCACTATGTAAAAAAAAAACGTGTTTGCCGCCAATATAAAGCGTACTTTAATACAAGTCATAAAATATCTAGGTATTAAAAATATACACGGTCGGTAACTTTTATACCCACACATTCCACATATCTATACGCTAAAAAAATGGCAACAATACATCATGCTTATGACTCATAAATGTAAGAATGTTTTTGTGCACTCATACGTTTTATAGTAGAAGATTCCATGTTCGAATTCCCTTCATTCTTTCTCTCGACTACAAAATCAATTTTCTATCAAACTATACTTTCACGTTCCGACTGTATATCGTAACCTGCTATTACACCCCTTCTTAAGGAAACATCGCTGTTGCGTAATCCATTGCTATTGAATAGATTTACCAACCAACTTCTGATCGAATTTCTTGCGGAGGATTTTTTATCAGGCACACTGTCTGTACTAGGAACGGATACCACTTGATCGAGAGAACGCCAACGTTTAACAGGCATAATTTCTCCCATACAACCACTCTCATCTCCTAGTAATGGTGTCTCTGCTTCGTTCGGCGACTCGTCCGTATGGGGCACTATTATTACATTACCATTCGGATAATTGTTATTCAACACTTTCTCAGAAATATTCGTCTTTGAGTTAGTCCGTGTGCACTTTTCACAATTCTCTAGCGATCGAAAACTTTTTTTCGGTTCCTTCCAAGAGAAATTCGGCGACTCGAACCTCTTATTATAGAGCTCCAATGGGAAAGGATCTAACGAACGTGACTCCCGTATTATCGTTTGGAACGGATAATCGCTCGTAGAGGACGACGAGGCAATCGTCGACAGAACTCTTGCATTTTTCCTAAATTTCGGCCTCGTGTCGATAAAGAAATCATCGAGTGCTATCTTAATGTTAGCCGCCCGATTTTCAACTTCTTCTTGCAACGCAACGTTATCTAGCGTTGTCTTCGATATATTATCGGTCAAGTACAGAGGAAATCGGTCTAATTTCCGAGAGTTAAGAGATTTAGGAACTGGACTGGACCCTCCGTACTGAGACGAGGAGTCATCCGGCGTTGGTCTTGGAACGCTCGACTGTCTGCGACTGCCAGCTCCTAGACCACCTAGCAACGAAGCCTGTCGAGAATCTGAATTTAATTTCGGACTTCTTCTTGGTCTACAAAAGAGTGGTGGAAGATCTCCGACGTCAACCTGATTAACATAAAAATCAAGATTACATGACATTGATGTAACAATCTTATTATATTGATTTTTATACAAACCTCTCGTTTTTGAATGGCCTTTTCAGTGGCTCCGATGAGCCAATAAGTTTTTACTTCTCCCTTTCCTTTCATGTAAACCAAGCCACGTTCTTCGATTATATAGCCACCGATCTTATCCAAAGCATCTTTACACTGCTCGCTTATGTGAATACGCAACGGTTCGCCGTTTGATTCCATACGTGAAGCTGTATTTACGGTATCTCCGAATAAGCAATATCTAGGCATCGTTAAACCAACAACACCAGCCACTACAGGACCTGTAATATTTGTTACGTATATTTATGTCATTTTTATTGCGTTTAATATTTTTTCCCAAGGCACGATACCTGTGTGAATTCCAATGCGTAATTTAAGAGTGTCTTGAGGCCTGTGAGCTATGGTGTGATGTTTCACAGCGTTAAGTAGTTCTAGGGACATCGATGCAATTTCTCCGGCATGTCTGTTTCCATTTTTTATTGGCAAACCAGAAACCTGACAAAAGCGATGTATCGTAGAATTATATAGAATAAAAAAATGTATAGAATTTATAAAAAAAGTTTACTTACCACCATATAGGCATCGCCGATCGTTTCCACTTTATATACATCATATCCTTTGATTATGCGGTCAAACAAAGTGTATAAGTCATTCAAGAAGTTTACGACCTGAAAAACGAAAGAATTATAATAGCAGCCATACAAAGATATATATCTTGTTTCCTTAACGATTAGTTTAATCGAAAAACATACCTGGAAAGGCGTGCTTTCCGCTGACATTGCAGTGAATCCAACGATATCGCTGAAGTATATAGTAACCAAGTCAAAAGCTTCAGGTTCCACACCGATTCCATTTGTCAAGCAATTTGCAACGGGTCTGTAAGAAACGTAGACGTGGTATCATTAATGTAGATAGCAAAGTTTTTTTTTTCTTTCTTTTTAATGAAAGAATTTATATATTTCAACCTACTCAGGCAACATTCGATGAAGTAAATCCTCTGTTTTTTGCTTTTCCTCGAAAAGAAGGCGTGTACGTTCACTGACTAGATCTTCGAGGTTGTTTGCATACTTCTCCATCATGTCCATCATTTGGTCCATGATATTGCGATGCCTTCCCGCTTTCATTTTCTTTAACCGTGTCCTTATCATTTTGAAGTCGGGCCTAAGTTCTGGACTTTCCGCCCAACAGTCGGTAATCGTACTAACTATATACTCAGCACAGTCTGCTTCAGACTCGGACAGTATCTCTATGTTAGGTCTAAACGGCGGTTCACCATCTTCTGGGAACCTTTTCACTCGGTCTATGATTTCTGTCAATTTGTTAACGTTCATATTTATATTTCTGCAGCTATACCTTTTGGCAAATGCCGATTAACGAATGACAATCGTTAACGATTACGGATTTTTAGCTACACACGGATATTTACCTTTGGGTTCTAGATTCACGCCACCGTATGGCCCCTTCCGTCCGATCATCTCGAATAATATAATCGCGAACGAGTAAATATCTCCTTCCTGGGTACCTCTGATCGGAGCATTGGGATTCCTTAATAGTTCAGGTGCCTTCCAGAATAAGTCTATGTAAGAGAAATATTTCAATTAGAAATCGAGTCACAAAAATCATTCGAAGGGCAGAAAATCATAGTGGTGTAGATCAGTCCGTTTCCTAAAAGATTCTCAAAATCATGACTTACACGACTATAATTTTCAGTCCGCTAATCGATTGGCGATAGAACAATAAAGTATCGTTATATTTCTTTTTTTTTGTTTTTTTTTTAAATTTCGTACTTCGATAATACTGATGTTCACCAATGCTGTCAGATTCGGCGCAGTGCCGCATATCGTGCAGGCCAAAATCGGAAACTTGGAGTACCCATCGCGAGGTCACCACGCAATTGGATGACTTCAGATTACCATGACAGACTAGCACAGATGACTCATGAATGTACAGCATACCCTGAAACGGAGCAAACAATATTTTCACAATAGTTTTGCAATCGGTATACATATCATTGATCTGCCGTGCGAACACGTATATATACTTGCCTTAATGAGATCGTGAACTAATGATGCGATGAACATATCGTCTAACTTGATATCTTCGTTCTCGATAATATCCTGAAACACATACGCAATGCGATCATTCGTTGAAAACACCAGCAGACCAGATTACACACGTTCATTCGTGTATTAAGGTGACGTACATAAAGACTTCCTTTGGCGCAATAGTCCGTAATTAACAATATCCTCATTGGCTCGACGCACGCCCCGATGAAAGAGTTCAGGTTACCGTGCCTAATCTCGCGAAGGATACGCATCTCCTTCATCACGTCCCTGGATATGTCCTTCTTCTTTGAGAACTTCAACTCCTTTATCCTTACTGCTACCCCGTGGTAATGCCCGGTTTGCGCAAACACCTGGCCCCCGCATCTTGACTCGTAGGACATTGCACTAACTAAGCTTAACTGCAACGACAGTTCAATAGAAGATGGCGTAACAATTCGAAAAATCATTAGAGAAATAAATAGGTATATTGAGCGCTAATAGTTAATGATCGCGCAGTGTTATTGTCGCGCCAGCGGTCGTCGTTATAGCGTTCATTTTTTACCTCTAAAGTTTACTTAAATAAAGATACGTACGTTCTTTGCCAGACTGTGAATTTTTATGCTTTTAATTAAAATAAAATAAAATGAAATAAAAAGTTCAAAGTATATGTGATATGCAAATATATATAAAATAAAGTACCTACGCAAGTATATAGGGATTAGAAAACGGTAAATGGTATCTTACCTTACTAGGGGAGGACATCATGTTGTCAAGATGAGGGTATCCGTGTATCTCGCTCGGATCGATCTTCCACAGCAGCCCCTCGATTTCCTGTTCTATCTTCCACCTTCGATATATGCTCATAGTGATCACCGCGGCGCAGAACAATAAAACAGCTAGCACTCCAGCGGCCACGATGCTTCGCAGGTGTGTGTCATCTTTGGGACAGTGTTCGTTGAGGAAACCGCATCCAGGTTCCGCTTCCGGCTTATTCTTACCCGGCCAGTCCATCGCCTCCGATGGCCTGTACACCTGGACACGATCGATACCCTTGGTATTTTGATAATTTTAAACTTCTTTTAAGTTTTACCGATTAGAACGATCGTAGGAGTAATTCGAGAACCGCGAATGGATATGAGCTGCACGAATGCTGTAAACAACTCACTCACTAGAGTTTCACCCTGTTGAAATTGGCCTACAGGCTTCATTTGGAAATCGCAGGAGAAGTTGTTGAAATGGAACGGATCCTTCTTCAGGGCCAGTACCGAGAAGTTTCCCTCCGAGTCGCCGAACTTATCGAACTTGATCGTCGCGCCGCTGACACCTGTTTTCGCAGAACACGATTATACATTTTTTTTCGTAAATATCCAGCACCGAGAATGATCTTTTTAATATCTAATATCTCTGATCTATAATTCTCAAGTGTTTCTAACTGTCTTGAAATCGCGCAAAGAATCTACGTAACAATACATATACCGATTGCACCCACTCGTTCTAATCAGATCTAGCCTTATCGAGAGATCGAGCCACTTCAAACTTGATCGTGTTAGCAATTTGCGGTGCAAATTATACGAATACTTACTCTGATACGTGTGATTTCTGATAATCGTCTCGATGATCTGAGTGCCATTGCTGGCGATCTCCTCGAGGGTGTGCTCTGGTTGATCTCTCAGGAGCTGGTCCAGGGCTCTCGCGTACAGTTTTACCGAATCGTAAAGATACGCGGCGTGAATCGACACATACTGAAACCAGAAAATCACTCTATAGATTGATAGACGAATTTTAATTTCAGCTTCTCCTCTTATAATATAATACGATATCTACCGTGTCACAGTTGCGATTTAACGTTTGACGTAATTACGATTTAACAAATACAAATTGTATTTCTAACAAAGCTTGGTTCTCTAGTTTTAGCTTCAAATACTTGGGTATTATTATGAAATATATATTTCGTAGTGATGCGTAATAATAATTAACGTTTCAATATTTTGCATTTAAGTAATTACTAGTAAATCTAGATTCTGTATTTTTAGGCATAGATTCTACGCTTTTAATAGCCTTCATAGCATAATTATAAGACAAGGAGTCAATATTCGACGAAGAGCGTACGTTTGATATAAAGAAAGTTACCTTTTCGTATTTTCTCAGCAATTCAGGGATGACAAAGTTGAACGGTTCCTTGCTGCTATACTCCCGGACCTTTTTGGTGAACTCTTCGTAGTTCTGTGTGGGTGGCGTAGATACTACCACCATCAGGGATCGTGCCCTCTTGAGGAAGTCCTTCGGCTCCAGGCAATTCCGCAGATTGTCGAAGTGTTCCGGTTCTGTAAGAGACCGATCGCGTGCAAGGCGAGATGAGAAAGGAGCGGTGTTGTACCCTCTTTCGTACGAGGGAAACGGAAATATCTGATTTCGAGAGCGGAGCAACAACACGGGACCGACGACTCTAGAGGAACGTCCATTAAAATCGGATCACGTGCGGGAAACCGGGTCACGAGCGAGCCATGCCTGACCCATGACGTTCAGTTAATCTCGGATTAGATACGGAAATGATGAGGTAACGAGGAACGCGGTACGTTTCGTCAAGGAACACCGGAGGATCGCCAAGGAGACCGAAGAATCGGGTCAATCGAATTTCACGAGTCGTTTCGTTACCGGAATGGACCCGCTATGGGCCTTCTTGCGCCGTTTCGCTAATTATTATTAGCGAAATTTTAGAAATTACGGTGCTGACAAATTTTCACGCGTAACAGTAACAAGAGCTTATTCTTACGTACAGTTTATCGTTACTAAACTAACTATCTAACTAAGTCACTTTCTTGTACAAGTATCATTAACAGCTCAAGATGTAAAAATGAAATTCAAGGCAGTTGCAAAATTGTAAAACCGTGCAACGGACGCCTATAGCCTATAATCTGTAGCTTGTGGACTAGTTGGTCAATTATTGCGCAAGATGTTCGTGATTATTAGACTGCGGACGTTTATGCATTAGCGGGAAATTTAAAATATCAAGATACATAAAATATCCTTCAAATTCGCTATTCGTTGTAGTATTTAGCGGATAAAAACAAATCTATTCTTCGATTCCATTTCTTTAAATAGGATCGTAAAAATATGAAATTGCGTAAACATGCGCAGTCTGGTGATATTAATAGTATGTAAATGTATGATGTATATAGTATGTACTTACTCCATAAGTACTTTTGCGCCTCGCGCTG
Source organism: Bombus terrestris (assembly GCF_910591885.1). NCBI lineage: Eukaryota > Metazoa > Arthropoda > Insecta > Hymenoptera > Apidae > Bombus > Bombus terrestris. The sequence goes on along the minus strand of NC_063271.1, from coordinate 3,637,872 downwards.
TGAGTACGTCATCATGTCCACGTGTATCACCATGTATTCCCCGTTGTCTAGCAGCCGTTGATTCTGCATCGAGTTCATCATGTCTATCAGCGACATCGCCGTTCCCAGGAATATGTAAACTGTCGACAGATTTACGCCTTCCGTTAGACGCGCTCCCGCCTCCCGTGAAGCGTTTCATCAACGACGACCGACCGATTTCCAGAACGGAACTGACTTTCACGCTTCATTTTCCTACCGGCGGGAAACGGCTGCTCCGTTTGCCGCGCAATTATCGGTGAGATCATGGAATAAATAGATCTATATACCGTGTACCAGTTCTCACGAAGGAAACACACGAAAATACTCACGAAAGGAAAGTATTCGCGCGATCGGAAAATTCTGTTGTTTCTGTTCCTCTTCTCTGAGAGAAAAGAAATCGACTGTTTCAACTGAGATTTCTATTAATCTGTAGAATTAATTGAAGTATCATTGTAAAAACTTTGTCACGTTTCATCGACATCCGTACATTTTTATTTTCATTATTCGAATATTGTTCCACAATGCCTTTACAATTGATTCAACGATCGATTCTTAATATTAAACATTTTTTCTTCGTGAAGAATTTTTATACAGATATAACTATCGGTCTGCTTAACGAAGAATGTGAAAGTTGCCTGCACTGCAAATTTTTGATCGAATCTTCAACATTAGTTAATTTTACCTGGTAAGCAATATCTGGCGACAGAATTTTCCAACCACTATATAGGTTCAATCATCGCTGTTGCGCTATAACACGCGTCGTTTTTCGCTTTATAAGCGATCTAGCCTCAATGGCATTCAGAGAATTTTAAAGATTAAGCCTAGTAAATATTACGTCCTATATCAAGTATAGCATCGAGTCTAATTAAGTTTAGCGATAGGAAAGAGAAATTTTATCTATTTCGTTTCTACCGTCTTTTAACGAACTCGCGCTACTGGACTTTAGTCGAACGCGTTAAAGATCAATTTGTATTCTTTCGTTGACGGGGTCAATTCCAGTATCTGGGACACTAAAATCTCGCTCGAACTCGCGCGATTCAACAACCGATGGAGTTGTACAATGGAACCGTTTCTATTTCGAACCGAGGAAACACGAGTCTCGCGTGTTACAATCGCGCTAAAACCGTTTCAAAAACGAAGGCCACGCGATTCGAAGACAAACAGAACCGGAAACGAGAGGCCGATAGAGAAGGCGGCTCTCGACGAACACATCGTTTCGGTCGTCTCGATGACTTTCTGAGAAATATCGAACGTAAACGAAACTTCAACTGACTTCTGGTCATATTTTTGGTCTCCTGTATGAGTTGAAACCATACGCTGACTTGACAGCAAGGCAGCCTTTCCTCGCAGCACGTGTGTCGATCTTCCACGGTCTTGTAATGATTGACGGTGAGATTATTCTTGGTGGCCTGTTCCTCCAGCGACCTGGCCACCGTCGACCAAGCACTCTCCGTGATGATAGTGAATTTGTTCCAGCCATAATGGAGCAACAACGCGATCACCGACTTCGTCACCTGCGTGTCCGGTGGTTCGGTCCTCGCGAACGTGTTCACCTTCGACGCCTTGTAGTCCGAGCATTTCTGCAATCCACACGGTTTCCCGATCGTGTTTAGCGTCCGTTCAAGTGCACACGCTCTGGCAAGTGTTTGCGTTACGAGTTAATGCGAGCCAGTTGGGACAGCGAATGTTGATGTTGGAGTTCGTATTGGTTTTGCGTTTCTAGCAGGTTTTGGTCGAAATGTTGCATTCTATGTTGGAGTTTATGTTTGCAGAGAGGTAAAATTAAGTATAGAAGGATAGTTAGTTGTCGTGTCGACTGTGGATAAATTTCGTTATTTTAGCGCGATACATAATGGCTACTATACGAGAGAAGTATTTTCACACCGTTGTATTTATTAGAGCATTTACGTGGTAATTAATTAGGTCCAAATATATTAAATTTCGCATCATCTATCGTTAGTGGTATGTACCGATAAAATGAAATTTGACGCTATGAAACTGAAATATAGAACCTGACGAAGAGACCAGTCACTGGAAAACGAGGGTATGCGCGTATATTTTTTCCTAGTTACTGTACATATAACGTATAGATACCTTGTTAAAACAACACAATCGCTTAAGTTCTTCGTGATACATTTAGCACTTTGCATTGTTGCAATTCCACCACGTAATCACCATGACAGTCAACGCGTTAAGGGACGAAATTGATATCTCTAGATCGAGCAGCAACATTAAAATTCATACACCGTCGGTGACACTTTTCCATCGATTACAATTTTTTATGAACGATCAACGAACCACGCGTACGAATTCCAACGTTTCGAGTTTAAAAATTACGCAAGGAACCTTGAACACTCAGCAGCTAAACAAGAGAACAAAGGCCGCGAAAACAAAGTATCGTCGAAAACAAATCGGCAAGTAAGAGGGGACGAATCGGCGAACAGCGGGAAAACAATGTCACAAGCGTCGCGAAGGAAGAGCGAAAGCCAGAAAGCTGAAAGACCAACGAGAGAAGCAACGAAGGTGAAGGATCGAAGAAAGAAAACAACTGAGAGAAGAGCGATCGATAGCGATGGAATAGGGAGTAGAGTATGGAAAGAAGGAGTAGGTGGCCGAAGAGATAAAGAAAGAGGAAAGAATGGAAGAGATGGAAAAAGAGTAGAAGGCAGGAGAGTAACGCGGCAAAGTGGGCTGCGCCGGGTGCCATGGTGTGTGGCGCGCGGTTAAATATAAACCTGTGGCAGGCGGTACGAAGGAGGGCAGGAGGAGAGTGGAATGAACGGGGCAACTCTCTTCTCTCTTCTCTCGGTGATCGCGAGCGGAGAAGTGCACGGGGCGGCTGCTCCGTACCGTTGAAATGTGACATGCGCTCATTAACATATAAATTAAACGTGACAACTGGGGGTCAGTTCTACTTTAACCGTGGCGACCACCGCCAGGCCACGATCCACTTTCCGTTGTTTTTTCCACCTCCTTGTCCTCCTTCTTTTACTCCGTTTCGTTTCTTTTTTCCCCTCTTCCATCTTTCTGCTTATACGCTCGCTCTTTTCCTCTTGTTCCACACTCGATCGAACGACCGAGTAGACTTCTCTACCGACAACCAAAGAGACCACGAAATTCATGCATCGAATGAGTCGCGATCACCACCACCGCCGCAACTCCATCGCCACTTTTCCCTCGTTACAGTCTGCCGACCATGGGATTTGCGGTTATGGGGAGCGTTGCCCCGTGAATCTTTACAACTATCTTACTGCTTGGGGATTGCCAGCGAAAAATGATCGTTGGCGGGACCAGGAAGTCTCTTCTTCGTTTATTCGTTGTTATCGACTAACTCGAGTATCGAGCACTTCTTTTTGATACTATACGATCTTTCTCTGTATTACGATACGGCGTTGCCGTAGCATATCGGATGCTTCAACTATAATTTTAATAGGATTTCGTTTACAGCTTAATTCTGTCTATTAATCTTCATCTGCCTTTTATGCAAGTTGCCCGATACATATAAGAAACTATAATCTGAACACCGATTTACGTATATTATTTATGTACGAACGACGAGCACAATTTTACGTCCGACTACACAGACACTTTACTTTCTACTTTCGATAAAAGAATTATCAAATTCGGCCATTTATCTCTTTATTGCGCCAACCTTTGGAGTTATGTCAACTTGTCACTGCGACATTAATAAATAAATTGGGTTCGGCAAACGAACGAGGACGAACGAAGTTTAAAAATAGCAACTGTCTTGTTAAATAATCTATGTTATAAATTGCTATATCTATATCTCGTGTTTTGATAATTCTGTCCTCATATCATAAAAAAGAATTTTAAGCGTTCGATCAATTCGCATAGACACGATCGCGCGCGCCAAAATCGAGCACTCTCTCTTTCCAGCGTCCTCTGCTCGTCCTCCCACGATTCCAGGAAGTCGAGATCGTCAGCGATTTACCCACCTGGCCAGAATCGCTCCTTTTTCTCTTATTCGCGATCCCGCGTGCGATGGCGAAGCTGGCCGGTGCTTTTTGCGCAGAACTTCGACTCGCGATGCCAAATTAGACGAAGTCGAGGAAAATACTTGAAAAAACGGGAGCCAAAAGGAACATCCACACTTCCCAAGATTATCCTCTCGAATACCGGACGTCGCGATACATGTGAATGTACGACGCTCGCTTGTGAATTTGCCGAACGGAAGATGACTATACGCCGCGTATGATAGCGACATTTATCGTTATTACATTGAAATGAAAGAAAAAAAAAAAAAAAAAAAAACAAACAAATTGATTCGGCAATGGCGGGAGGATGTTGGTCGAGCCGCATCAGAATGACAAAATTACGATTGTTCGTCGTTCCAGCTACTATGTTGCTGTGTTTGATTAAAAGAAAGCTCTTTTAATGCGTGTTGCCTTTGTTGAGTATATAATCTTGACCTTGGAGGAATTAGGGGATGTTGATTCAATCCTGACCAATTCAATCGACGATCTTACGATTCATCAAACTAATCCTTGCGTCGTTGATTCATGCCGTTACACAGCAATCATACAAATTTCCAATCAAAAGCTTTGCAATACTGTATTCACAGAATACTACCGAGTCACAATTACATTTGCAACAGACAGAATAAAGAAACTCATCCTTTGTTAAACATATGCCTATCAAGCAGAATATGTTTGGTGAAAGGTACTAATTTGACTGCGTTCTGGATATTGTTATGATATCGACAGCAACTCCAGTAATCTTTTAACTTTAAAACTCGTTCAACTCGTAGGATTTGTCTAAAAAAAGAAAAAGTTCATGAATTTATTTATGTGTTTGTCTCCTTCCCTGTCCCGTATCTTTTCAACGAGCACAATACTCTTCTATCAACGTCAGATAGTGCGACGTTCGCGAGGTACAAAGGGTTAAGTATTCAAGAAAACTCGAAAAGCATCAATTATTACATACATAATCTGAACAGAATCGGTTCAGAGAAAAGCCACAGCTGCAACCGTACGTGAATAATTAAAGCTGAATTTACACTGCTTCATTTTGCAAGAACACGACCTTCTCGAAAACGACGTGTTCCCGCAAACTGAAACGGTGTAAATTCGGTTTAAGACGCGAACGACGCCACGCAGAGGTGTCCTCTAGTTTTGCATAAAAGTCGATCGGTGATCGATGATCCGGTAGACGAAACTGGTCCGGCGTAGAAGAAAGAACCAGTTCCCTATTCCCTTGGAGGCAACGGGGCCAACAAACAAAGAGGACGCGCACACTAACTCGGAAGAGTCGTAGAAGAGCATTGTTTTAAAGGCAGCGTGGTACCGTGGCCCTTTCTTCTCTCTTCTACGAAGTTGCAAGGAGGAACGAGTCCGAGGGCTGGTAGACAAAACTGACCGACCTGGTCGGTTATCCTGCTGGCTGCCGTTGGCTGGCTCTCTTAGTTGGCTTGGTGAACGAGCTGGGCTTTGGTCATTGCCGGCTCGCGACGTGCTGTTATTCTGGGCTCCACTCGGCTATATTTAGACGAGACCACCTTGAGGGAGCTCGAGAGAGCTCGAGTGCTCTCCGCGGACTGCAACCGCAGAGAGGCTTTTCTCTATTGGCCGATCGTGTGCGTTAGTTGTGCAACAAGCGTTCGCGATCCTTTGGAAACGCGATCGAGGAATTCCTGCCCACGCTCTTTTTCCACGTCGCTCCTTTTTCATCGTACTTGCTCTCTAGCCGACCTCGCCGTGCATTTAGGTACACAGTGGCTCGCGAAAGCTATCTGAACGGTTGTACAAATTTTTTACCAATCTATCGTTGTCTAATGTCATACGAAACATTTTGAGATTCTGAGATTTCATTAGCACCGTAACCAGATTCCAGTATCACAATTATATTTTCGAGTTTCAAACAAATCCGAAAACTTGTACAGATGCTACTGGATATTTAGTACAAGGATACACGCGTCTCTCCTGGGAATCATAAATATATGTATTTTAAACGTCTAACTCTAACTGAAGCAACACTCAGCAGTTGTTCAAATAATAGCAGCTCGGCTAAACATATCGGATAATCAGACGTTAACAATGAAGTTTCTTTTTCGTATAAATGGAATTTGTACTAAGAGAGTTCTACTATAGCAGAATCGCAAACTGTTGTATACTACGTCGTTAGTCGTATATGTGTGTGTGTGTGTATGTGTGTGTTGCTATCGAATCACATATCGTTTATCGCGTCATCGTTTCCCGTTAACTGGCAAAATCGTCGCCATAAACAGTAGCAACAAAGTGTCCGTTTCGATGCTGTCTCATCGCGAATTCTTCGCGGCACTTTTTTAAATTTATACCCTACTGTTTTATAATTGTTTGTCACATCCATAAAACATGAACCGCGGATATTTCATCTTTCCGCCGGGCAGCGATCCACGTCGTTGCTCAAAATTATGCCTCTAAACTCGTCTTTACATCGGGATAGGCAACGCACGTTGCGTCCCGGTGCATCGACAGCGGTCGTGCCCGCTGAATAACAATCGAGCAATCCATCGGTGTCTCATCTCGCGAGCCAGTTTAATCGCGCGAATCGATCCTTGCCCCGGCTTAAATCGCGATACTATCAATCGACGACTAAAAATAACAAAGCGTGCCACTAACTCGTTGTCCCTCGATTGCTCTTCCTGTTTGCGTAAGACGGAAGTCACACCTGACGATGAAGAAGGGAGTTCTATGGAGAGGAAGTTAAGAACGTGTCGGAATATTAATCTCGCGCTTAAATCTGTCCAGAACATCAACGAGTGTCAACAATATCGAGAAACGGCCAAGGATCGACCCAGAAGCCAGGTGCCTTCGTTTGCGCAAACTACACCGATGAATCACTTTAAATCGGTTACCTTGAGCATCTAGATAAATAAAAGCGGATAAGAATTTTTCTTATCTATTTTAAGCAAACGAGAATGATGACCTTGTTTCCTTTTTTCTTTTTTTTTTTTCTCAAATTACTCGTTATTTGTAAGTTTGGTATATCTGAACCTCGATAATTCCTATCGGATTACAATTTTCTCAATTCTCGGAGATACAAACTTTCTCTATCTCTGGCACGTGTGTAAGCGTGTTATTTAATTTCTATAATTGGAACTTACGCAGAGGTCCATCCTTTGCAAGTCAAAATTTACCTCTATAAGTCGAACTTTGCTCACTGCTGTCTCTACAACTCTAAATTATATTATATAATATTGTATATATATAAACATAAATTATTATTTATGTTCGCGAATAAATAGCTGATCTCTAAAAGTTGAATTTGCCTTTCTTCGAACGGCTACGATTTGAAAGATACTAATCACTGTACAAAGCTTCTGTAAGTCATCCTAGTTCGTTAATTTTCTGTTTTCCGAAAACCTCGATAAGACAAAACTTGCATAAATCGAAGATATTTTTTCCTGGAGATTCGAATTGGCGAGGTCCGACCGTACAAAGGAAGCACTATCCATCGTGAAGCAACAGTTATAAATAGGCAGATCGTTTCAAGAGATAGGACTTACGAAGAAATCATTACTATAGCTCAAAGTGGTAATTTCACAAGTCTATAAAAACATACAAATTTCCCACTTTCCCTTTCGTGGTATAAATTATTCCACGTTCCGAGTTGGACAGGTAGCACCGGATTTAACAAATCGGAGAATCGATCGAGTATCCTGGACACGATCGGTTTTCGTGCGAAGTAAACGAGTGGACGTGTCTTCTCGCGGCGAAGGTGACAAGCGACAACGGTAACGTTGTGCCAGAAATACCTTTTCTTCCCGATACGACACGGCGAAGCTACCGCGAGTCACAGAACGGAAAGATCGTTTCCCGGAATTCGCGAGCGTGTGAACGGATCACGTCCTGGCCCGTTAATGGTGGCTATTAGTGTTCTCGAGGGAGACCGTTTACGTGCACCAGGATCTTGCCAAACGACACGCTCCGTGTCGCAGATAAATTCGTTGCTCTCTTCCCGACCGGTGAAACGTACCGGGAGCCTCTTTATCTTGAATATCAATCGATAATCCTTCGGCTCGTTAACTCTCTCCATTTCTTGTCGTTCCTCCTTTCTTCTCTTTTCTATTCCATACGCCTCTGCGTTAAGCGGCGTCCTCACTGAACCAACAACGAGAAACTTTTTATCCATGTTTCTTGAAAAAGTTGCTGTTGGGTGCTCGTTTCGCGTTCGGAGCGATAAACATCCACAAAGACAAATGTCCACAGTGCGTACAGTTTACCGATTATTTCACAGCTAAGAATTGTCTCGCGGTTAGTTTCCAAATCCTTGGAACAGGTTGCATCGATACGAACAAAATGTTTCCGCAAATTGATGTCCGTTGGTTACCGTTTGCAACTAGTTTCCAACGAAAAGGATGCTCGTTGTTGGATCGGTAATGACGCGGTTCTAAGTTGACTAGCCTCTTGGGTTATCCACAGACAGCGTCTTGGTCGGCCACGAGGAAAAGTATCATTTTCTTTCACCTGGTAACGCACGCTTTGTCGGTGAAAACGCGATGTTAACGACAAAAAGAGACGAAGAGAAAAGGGGAGAGAAAGAATGGCTCATTGAACGAGCGAATTCTTTCCAGGGAATTAGAAAGCAGCAGCCAGGGAGAAGCTACGGCGCGGTCGCTATTAGATAATTGAACTTGAAGTCGCGAGACGTTGCCTTAACTCCAATTAAGCTTCTGGTCGCTTTCAGATTATCTCCGGGAACGTTCTCTCCTATCTCTGTCTGCGTAGCGGAAAGATCTGCCTTGGACGAGTGTCCGTCGTTCGTTTCATCGGCATAACTTCCTAAATTATGCCGTTAATGCGCGCTATTCTGGATTCCACGGTGATCGTTGATGGCCTCGGCCAGAGGATCAGCTTTCTCGATAAGGGTGCTCGTTAAACGGGGTAGGACGGCTCGTATCGTCGGCGCTGGTCGTTTCTGATCGCGCGATCGTTCGAGTTTTATTAAGTGACACCATACGCCGACGTCTTCCGCCAATTAAACAGCCCGCTGACGGATAATTAAGGGAAGCCAGGTGAACAAGATGGCCGAGAAAACGTAACACGTTTCTTCGGTAATCACGTCGTTTCCTCGGTCTTACGCAATCATTATGGTTAAGCAGGATAAACATAACGAACGGAGAGTAAGCGGAAAGTAAAGATCGTGGTTACGTTTCATCGGTTTCTTATGGCGTATAAACTTGTTATGAAATACACAGCTAGAATATTCCGAGTTGGTTAGTATCGTTTTGGTTCGCTGTTAATATGATTCGTGTCAATAAGCAACAGGGTTGATACTTGTTTCTAGTTTCTAGTGAATTACGATCCACTCGAAAAGACCGTAAATCCACCGGTATATTCCTATTCCAGATCGTTACGAGGTCGAGTTTATTTCTTCTTTAAACATCGGTTTTATATTCGCGTGGCGAGTCCACTTCGAAGTCGGATTTCGCAGTGTTCGCTTATCGACTTGCGAAATATCTGCGCGTCCGTGTTTGCCACGCATTCCACTGCAACCATCGATCGAGAATGAATTTTATTCAGAGAGATCAGAGATGTCGAATGATATTTAGATCAGGCGTATTTATATTTAGCCTCGTGCCACGCGCACGACTGCGTTCCGGCATAAACATAACATAGCTTATTTACTAATTCAACTGTGATATACATTCTAATTTGAGGAATGAAAAGCAGAATGTTGTAACTAACGGCTCTACGGCAGGCTAACAGACACCAGACCAAGGGCATTCCTATTTCCAGTTTTGATACACAAATACACGTGCGTCAGATTTCTCTATTCGCGTCTTTAACCCTATCGATAAACCGTATCTTTAACTACCTTCGAACTTTAACTACCAAAAAGTATTAATAAAAGTTTTAATAATTCAGCTATTATGTAAATGTAAGAATGAACTTGGAAAGTTGAGCACATTTCCATAACACACGAGGGACTCATGGGACTTTCGCAATCAGTGCGCTTCGCGCGGGAGATTTATTGACCGAGAAAGGTGTTCAAATTGTGTCCAACAAACGGTACCCGGGTCTAAAAATACATTTCTAAACCGGAGAATCATTGCGGCGGCCCTGTTCGCGAGGAACGCGTGTAGCGGCGGTAACGGTGGTGGGGGATACACAACTCTTTACGCACGGGCGCATGCGTACGGGCGAGAATCACGCGGAGCGCAGGCGCGAACGCTGCGCGCGCCTTGGTGGGGGAGCCGCGCACACAGAAACAGGGCGGTGCTTTCATTTATTCATAAATCAACAGCGTCTATTTATAGCCCCGACGGACAAATAGCGATAGTTGTGTGTTAGCGCGCAAGCTCGCTTGCGTGCGGCCGACGTTGTATCCTTGAATGGCGAAACAATCGAATGGAAATTAATGCGATCCGATGAAAAATCAAACGGGCCTCGACACCCGGCTCTCACTTTGCACCGTCTCTTCCTCGAGCACGTGGACAACTTTTAGCGCGACTAAACGCGCTGGTTTCCTTCGGTCATGGTCGTACACTCGTATCAACTCCGTCGTCTACTACTCGTATCTATTCATTTTTTCCTCCAACGTTTTCTTACTTCGTCTACTATTAATACGCTATCAGTTTAGGCTTAATATCAAAATAATTCGCTCTTGCGTTACAAGATCCATCGTCCGAGATTAAAATCATCCAAGGCGGATCTCAAGGACTGAGAATGGGAAATTGCGAGAATAATCTTTAAGCATAGTTCCACAGAGTCTATATACGTACTTTCTTACCATTATACGATCAATGAATAATTTTGTTGCAAACCTCCAAAGAATTTCCTGCCTGAGAAACTCGTTTCAGTTGATTCGAGTTTTGAAATACACGTGCGATATACTCAATAACGTTCGCGAGAACAATCAACGACTCGAGTCTTTAAATAGAAAAACGCGTGGACCGCGTTTGGAAAGTGCTGCATCTCGTTAAAATGTCGCAATGTAAAGAGCAAAACGGAACTCGAGCGATCCACACGGATCGGTTCTCCAGTGGGTGTCGATGGCCGATACGATGTGTACATGCACAACTTTGGCTGCAAGTCTCAAGAAGAGCATATACGTAAGGATGGTGTAGGCTCGTATATATGGGACGGGACATAAGAGGGAGAGAAAGAGGGAGTAAGAGAAAGAGCATCGAGATGGGAAGTTGGCCGGAACGGTGATGCCGGTGGTGGCTGCTGGTGTGTCGATCGGTTGTAGCTGGTTCGTTCAGTCTGTCGCTTGGCAAAGCAATAGCCCAGGCTAAATATAGCCTGGCGATAAACATAGGCAGTTAGTGGAGCCACGGTGTGTATAGCGGCGTCGGTATCCTTGGTTATACTCGAATGACGCCGGATACACGAGTCTCTCTCGTAACGCCGTGGGATTTCGGTTCTACCTGACAAGCCATTCAAGAATTCCGACCAGACCGGGGGCATAACAGTGAACGGGCCGGGCAAACACTGTTTCGCTGCCGACGTACAGTGTGTTAAAACGGCCATTTGACCGCGAAAAAGTCACAGGATATTGTGCAGACTAATATCGTTTATAGCGCTTAACTATTTGATTTACTATATTTATTTTCATCTTTCTACCACAAAATATAAATATTTCTCTACAAAATCAACGACACGTGAAACTATTCACTGGAAATGTCGCCTTTTACGAGAAGAATCATCGACTTCTAATTTGTATTCTTCGAGACAGTAAGAGATTAGTGATCTCTGTATACCTGTTAGCGTATTCAAATAATTTCCTTAGAAATATAGAAATTTAAAAGTAAAATCAAGAATCGGTAAAGGGAAAAATCATCAAAGTTGTCGCTTTTTAGCAGCCGTCTTCGAAAACATTGTGCGACGCGGTTTCAAGCGCGGTGATGGTAACCGAGCGTGGAAATTGGAAGTCGATGCGGCGTGCCTCGATGTAATTAGCGTTTTCGACTGTCGTGTGTTGGCCAGGCAAAGCCGACGTTAACGCTCGGTATATGGTAATGGGTAATTAATATTGCATGACGCGTGTCCGAGCTGTTGAACTTTCCACGTGGAATTCGTCGCCGCGATTTCGTATCTGCTCTGCTCTGGAATGTGATCCGGGATTAATGTGCATTCGTTTACGGAACGCAGTTTCCTTCTCGTTTTTTTTTCACTTCTCTTTTTTTGTTGGTATGATACAGTATGGTATAGCAGAGAATGGTGGTTGGTTATTAGTAGAACTAGTTGTATTGTGTGCACTTAAATGTAGCGTATATAGGTGATTGTAATTATAACCCTTTCACGCTCGACATTGGGTACACGAGACGTCGTATCGCAGCAAATTATTAAGTAAACGTATTTCCCCGTTTTCTAGAATAAATAATAAAGACGTCCCTTCGGTCGAAAATTCATCGGGAATTTATATCTTCTAATAAGCGACGATAGTCAATAAAGAAAACAATGTTCACACATCCGAAGAAATATGCTAGATTTTATCTCGATGAAACATTGAAATTAACATTTTCGCATTCCACGCTGTATACGTATGACAATGAGACGAATGTATTTCTTGTCGATAAAATTGCTTACAATTTTTGTGCCTTACGTCTTATTTACAAGAATACCAAGGAAAATATATTCCTAGTTTTCAACACAATCGATATAAATAATGGATGAAGCCTAAAAGTTACACGAAAAACACTTGTTTCCATTTTTATGATTGTCGCGCGGATCAAGTTGGACTCGGACGATTTTACGGTTTTCTCTGGACGGTGACGAAAGTCGTCGGAACGAAGAGTATTCTCTCCTTCCTTGATTCGATTCGCGTTTCTCGACAAAGCAATACCCGATCTAAATATAGTCGACCCGATAAACACAGACACTTGGACATATTCTCTCCTGATAACGGATAGTCGCTGTAATACGGTTGCTGTAATATCGTTCACACCGCCGTAATACTACATGATTTACGCTGTTTTCGTGCCGCGATTACCAGTAAATATTGACAGACGCTGATAGGGCTCGTACAAATCTACACAAAAAGGAGCCATCTTTCAGTCAGCCACAAATACATACACATACAGTCGCACGCACACACGCGCGCGGACGTCGCACAGATAACAGCATATTTGTGCAAAGTATGTTTTTTCTTAAACAAAGGATTTTCTTCAAACCGAGAACGAAATAAAAGAGAAAGAGGGATTTGTCACGTTTCGAGCCTCGCTCTCCTACCAGATAACAAGTTTCGTCGCGTTGTTCGCTGAATCGTCTCGGATCCAGAACAATTATAAACCAGAAATAAACGGACGGGCGAATTCCTGTACGATCACGTAAACGCGCGACATACATGCGACTTAAAAATACATATTTTGCAACAATAAATTGCGTCATGCGACGACAATTCTTTTTTCTATGGAATTCCACGATTGCTTTCAAGGCGATACGATGTCAAAAGAAGAAGAAGAAGAAAAAAGAGAAAGGAGAGGAAAGAAACAAACAAATAAAGGAACACGTGCAGAAAAAAGGAGAAGAAGAAATGGTATACGAGACTGTTTCCTGGAACAGTTTTAGCCACAACATTGAACGGATACGCGGGCTGTTTCGCAAATTATCGGTCCTGCTGCACGGAAATTATATTTGGAATCGCGGCATTAGGCTTAACGCGACGATAGAACGAACTTAGCCGACGACAAATTAAGGCGATTGCGAGCGAGCCGTCGCAGCTCGTTAAATCGCACGCACTTCGCGTATCGCGGGGAGCCATTTGAAAGCACCGCTTGTATGCGCCCACTGCTCCGCGCAAGATTTCGCCAAGATCTCCGTGGTACCCGTTAATTCGAACAGTTCTGCCTCGTCTACAACGTAGACCGCCATTCCATGAATACTTTTTCTTTACTTTATACCATATTTCTCGCTGTTAAATTCGCCCAAAAATATTAAAGGGCTCGGGGCTTGTTCTTTTGTACATAAAAATAGTCGTTTTCAGCGTCGTCGCGATCGTTCAATGGTTCCCTTTCTCTGGATCAAGTGGAAGAAAAGGAACGTGCTCTGTCGCGTAAGCAAAACGGGGAAGTGGCACAAATCACTCGAAGAAACAACGACACACAATTGCAGAGAAAATGAAAACCAATGGCGCCGCGATTATTCGCAAATAGAAATACTTAGTACTAGGAAGTTGGACGATCTCGTTATCGCGACATGATGTACGAGCAGTAAAATTCGACCTTAACGCTAATTCCTTTGTGCATCACGATGGTAACGGCTGGTAGACTTACATAGGAAAATATTTCTCCGACCACGTGCCTCGGAATAATCGTCTCAGGAACTCGACTAGGAATTATCTTCCGCTCGATTCCACGACGATCTTTAAATATTCTTTATTTTTCCCGGTGTATCAAATATTTCCATAAACAAAAGAGTCTGACCTCGTAGAGGAAAAATAATAAAAAAAAAAAAGAAAGTGGAGAAAAAAGTAGAAGATACGTCGAACGGCGTTTACAACGTTTTTAGATAAATAGAGCACGATTCGAGGCGCGAACTTTCCACGCGACCAAGATGGCCAAACGTGCTGATCACGTGTTCGAATCTGCGGATAAGCTCTCGCGACACGACGAAGAAATTCGTTTATCTGCGTGCCAGAAGCGAGCCACGAACGACGTCGAGTCGTAAAACGAGGGAAGAACAACGCCGGTCGACCATACATTCTTGTTGACCGAATGAATACGCGTCGGTACGCCGGGCCCATAATTGGTGCCGGCCAATTAAGGGTTAATTGAGTGTATTTTAGACTGAAACCAGCCGCGTCGTCGTTACTTAAGGCGGCACCCACATTAAACTCGAGTCCGACGCTTGCTTGCTTGCTTGTTTTCCGTTCGCTCGTTCCCTGCACCAACGGTCGAAATAACGTCCTTCCTTGTCTATATACGAAGACTACTTTGTGCCTTGCACCCCCTCGTCGTCGTGGTGCGACCAACGCGATTATCCGGCCATCGATTTATTCGCTGTACGTTAACCTTTTTATGGGTGTCAACCGACCGTATGTGTATATGCGGAAAAAAGGTGAATGCCGGCTTTACAGCGAGCTGACACGTGCTTGCACCGTGTCGTTAAGCGATTCTTTCTTTCGTTTTTGGTCGATCTTTGTTGCCGGTACCGGCAACGCTCGTTAAAGGCAAATTTCCTGTCGTGAATAGTTGTTTCCGAAGGGTAACACGAAGAAAGGAACGGACTGTACATTACGGCGGAACGAAAAAATCAAAATTACGTAACTATCTCGTAATAGCGAAAAGAAATTGCCTCTAGAAATATACTCTAGCGGATTAAGCATGCGAAAGAGAACTTGTACGAAACGAATATTCGACGTGTTGCAAGGATATCTACCGAAACAAAGAAACGGTTCAAAACAAATAAATACATTCCACTGAGATTTTTCGTACATGATATTCTGACTATTCGTGGTGTTTCGATTGTAATTCGTTTCGACATTCTTATCTTTGTTATATCGTTGATTGTATACTATCTTTCTCTTTTTTCCGTTTTATATATTACAAATCGATCGATATTCTAAGATGAATATGTAAAACGATGTTCGCAACATAATAAGCAAATAAATTATTCGATGGACGAATTTTCAGCGTTAATATTGGGCCACGAATTGGTCCAAGCGGTTTGCGCGGCACTTGGTCGTCGGCGGCTAATTCGAACAGCGATCCTTGAACGCTGACAGCGAGTCGCAGCCAAGGTTAAAAAACACGTTAGTCACGTTCGATCGGAGCGTGTGCCGTGAATCACATGGTACACAATCGGGAAAACTAGAATATCTTAGGTGGGATTCGAGATCATCATGGACGACATCCTCCATTATCGTCGACAGTCCTATTACAAGTTATCGCGCTTTTCATAAAATATTCGACATACCGATCGATAAACGAACGATTCATGCACCGATAATACGAGTCTACTCCCCCGTTCTTTCTTCCTTCCATCGACCATTTCAATTTCAAAACATTCGACGATCTGTAGGAAAAAAATAAAGAAGAAAAATTCTAGATCGAAATACGGATTAGAAAATGAACCAGTTTCTGCACGGTTCGATGGGAAAGCGACTCAACTTCGCGAAGGGATTTCTGCGTAAATATTAATTAATCCTGTTGACGCGATATTACGTTACGAGCCCGTTCTCTCTCTCTCTCTCTCTCTCGCTCTTTCTTCCTGCTGTTCGAGAGCGGACACGAGCCGCCAATGACGGAGCAAACGAGCAACCAGCCAGCCACCGACGTGCCTGCGAAACCAGTATTTTTTCTTTTTTCTCTTCTCACACTCTATTCGCTCTTTTATTCCCGCCCGCTAAAAATAGAGCCTACTCCAGTAAAAACGACCGCGTTGTGTTTCTCCTCTGGCCGTGATGAATGGATCGTTCCCCGATGCCTTCTCTCTAATTCTGAACACCGCACGGACCATTTCAAACCGCGTGTCCGTAATGCACGTATGCATACTCTGGTTGCAACTCGATCCCCGATCGACTTTAATCCCGCGAGCTTTCGTTCCAATCCACGTTATGTAAAAACCAATTGACCCATTTATCGGAAAACTATGCTCGTTGTCGACCTATTGCCTCTGCCAACCAACGTCCCTTTCAGACGAGAATTTCTTCTTCCCTTCTGCCGAGAATTTCTTTAATATAAGAACAAAGAGGAATTTAATATTTTAAGAATAAAATTGCAACGACGCTTTTACAGATTGCTCGTATCGGAGAAATTTCCTAAGAATAGGAGAAATGACCGAAAGAACGGAACAGGGTTAACACAGTGAGACATGTTTGAGCTGGATTCTCGGAGAGTGTGCGGGGCGCTCTCGTTTCAAGGGGGAATTATCCATTAGTCTTTCTTAAAACCTCGACAGGATACCATGAACTTGACACTGTAAATTAGAGCCAGTCTTCGTGAACAGCAAACTCTGCTTCGTTACAGACGAAAAAACTTCTTCTATATCTTTAGAAGCATCAGTTATCTAACGAGATACAGTAACATAATTCTAATAGGAGACTACAGATTTGTCATTCGTTGCTAATAGTTGTACATCTCTTGACCAAACTGTTCGCCTTATTCACTGTTTTATATTAAACTATACGTTTGTTTTTCCACTAAATAGCATCGAAATGAAAAGATCGAGATAAAAATACTGGTCATGTTCTTCTTCTGCGATCTTCGATTACGTCTATTACCACGAATATAAATAACGAGTTGCAAACAAATAATTCTGAATAGAAAATAATTACTTCCGTAAACCACGAATACAGTTCATACATCGTCGAACAGTTGGACGATAGATTAAGACAATTATCGACATTCTTTTTAGATTATCGATAGAGGGATATAAAAATAAACCGCATTCTTTCTGGATATAAAATAATTTTATTGATCACAAATCATCGTCGAATGTCCGAGCGATGAATGCAGCATTATCGATGAATTTCTCAACGTTATATCATCTGCATTAGCGTTGCGTAATAAGCTTGGGCCTTGCGGGCGGCTAATCGAGGCGCGTGCACGTATTTTCTCGATAAAAAGGATAAGAAGATAATCAGTGCATGTATGCGCGTGCATGCACCAGGTTAATTTTACGTAATATCAGGAGGACGTTTATATTCTCGCGGGCCGATCGACGACGGGACTCTCCTCGGCCAGTGGCGCGTCCGGTCGCTCGTAAATTCCTCACGCTATCGCGATATATTTAACTCGGCGATAATGTAGCAAACAAATCGTATCGTTTCGCGCGGAACCGGTATTCTCACGCTCTGTTCAGCTCGTCCGCGTTACTCCCTTGCTAAAGATAGCGTGTATTTAAGCCGTCTGTGTGCTGCACGCCACACGGATTCTGCGATGCACGCTGCACGCTTCGATACAGAAAATCACGCAACAACCGATCGACCATTTGCCACCGATGGTTTCTCGATGGATAAACGTACGGGATAAAGTTTAAGATCGTATTTCGGATCTCGTTATTTATACTCTACCATTTAATCTTTTGGCAGTAGCAGTTAAATAGCAACGGTTGACAAATAAAGACCATTGCCCGCGGATATTGTCCCTAGCGGTACGATGCACACAGCCTGAACCAACATCGTGTACAGTGTTCAGACTGCGGTGGACGCACGTATGACAGCTGTAGAAGAGTTTGATTTTCCATGTTACCGTTTTTAGTTGAGACGAGGGATAATATATCATAGCGTGTACGTTTTTAACCATTCAAATTAAGGAAAAAGGGAGAGATCTTGTTTTATCGTTAATCTGTTTCAACTTTTGTATTCTATTTCTGTTCATCGTACGTTCTGAACATCGTCTGTTCGTTATGAAGTTACAGACTTAGAATCTTAAATATACGGTTGTGTGCTACAGGTTTCTCATAAATCTCGAAGGAACAATGGCAAGAATGGCGGTGCGATGCAACATACACGGCCTAGAGAGGCGTGCTCGCAACGAGAAATCGTCGATCATAGTTGGTCGACAAAGCGTTGGCTAAAGATAGCCTGACGATTACTTCATCGTGGAAATCACGTAACGTCACTCGAAACAGAGATATAATGTGGGTCGGTGTCGAGGAGACGAGGAAATGGCCGAGAACGATTCTAACATAATCGTTCCCTTCTCGCGCCGATGGAACACGATTGGTGCACGCGTATCGCCGCCGCGTTACGACGTTTCTATTAGTTTCTTCTCTTCTGCTTCTACGTCTACTTTTATCTCTTTCCCTTTTCGATCCGCGGATCGAAACCACACGATCAAGTTTTTACCGGTAGCCGCGTGTACGCGACTCGCGCGCTGTATAAATAATGCATACGCGACGCCAAAGAAGTGCACAGTACGCTATTACCGTACCGATAGCCACCGCAGAAGCGCTATTATTACGTCGTTATTGCACAAGATGAAAGTATCGCAATGCTATTTTACGCCTACGCGCCAGGGGAATCTCGGAAAGGAGCGACGATCCCGAGATTCAGAGGCGGGTAGATCGCCAGACAGCATGGCCAAAATCGTCACCGTGTCGAATTCTTGTTTACGGCACACACGTGTCGCTTATGACAAGTTCTTACCGTTGTACCAGTGGAGAAATTGCGCGAGTGTGAGTGCAGAGTGCTGCTAGCTTAGCAATGGAAAAGAACGGAGGAGGAGTCGAAAGTAGCAACTGGCAGACCAGTTGTTTTTTGTACGACGAACACGTACCTTAGAAACGCTATAAATTACGATATAGACTCTTTGGACTATTAGCAAATTCTAGATACCGCTTCAACGTACCTCTCGTTTGTGATGACAGATTTTTGGACCGCACTATTAGTTAATTTTAAGCGAAACTTTCGATACGCGGATCTCGAGAAATTCGCATATTCCGGCGCCACATATTGTTCCGCGGCTGAATCGTTGCCAAAATGTTGTCGTTCTTCGACATTCCTGTTAATATGATGTTTCTCTGATAAAGCGCCGAATATAAATAATACAACGTGTCTCTAAAAATGAAGCGAAGAAAAATGTCTATGAAGAAGTCTGCAGATAATAAATCAAACGGAACTATACGCGGTAGCTTATATCAAATGAGAAGTTAATAATAAACTTGGTCTATCGTCTCATTCCTGGAAGTTACGAATAGAAACGTGCACGTCTATCGGTTCGATAAGGTTTAACGAAGTACCTAATGTAATCTAAATTGAATTTGTCTATCAAAATATCGAATCGCTGAGATAACGACCATTAAACTAATCTATAAAACTTTCTGTCTTTCGTTTTAATTCCATCGAGTTAAATCGTGTCACTCGATTTCTGGAGGTTACCGATAGAAAAGTGGACGCGTGTCAGTTGGACGTGGTAGGACACCGGTGAGCCGGACCAGGTAAGCGTTCGAGTGCGTGGGGCATCAACAGGCTCGGCTATAAATAGAACGCGAAGGTCAGGGGAATCAGCAGTTTTCATGCAAATACGGCATCGATGGAATAATATTGCTCCTTTCGCGGCGAAGCTTTATCGCGTGGTTCCGGTTACTCGTTGCGGAATTCTATTCAAAACTACCTCCCAACCTCATCACCTGCGAATTATTTGGATCAATTGCCTTAGCGTTTGCGCGTGTGGCACACAGGGTCAAGCAAGCAGAAACATCTCCTTTCGCCACGTGGCGGCTTATTCAGTTCGGATACGTAGCAAATTTAACAAAGACGTTTGTTCGGAACCTCAGATAGGAAATTTCCCAACATACGTTTCGTTCGTTTCGACGGTTCTCTTCAAAATATCTTCTAAATTCCGACTTCCACGGTGAGATGGAACGACGAAAATTACTCGAATATCGGTTTGAGCCAGAACTAGAAGGGTTTCATCGAGCAAAAGATTAAGGACATTACGAAGTGCTTGTACATAATGTTGGAGGATACGTAGTTTATCGCGTGGCTAGAAAAACTGTCGCTTAAGAAACTAAATTTTTCAAAGACAACAGGAATTTGAGCGCAAATCTAACATAGATTCGTCTTGTTAGAGCTATCCTTTGTATGTGTATATTCGTCGTAAATTTGCTAAAGATAAGAGCGTTAAGGGATTTAGACGTTACTGCGCGATCGTGCGTGCTTACCACCTCGGGCGAGCTCTTGCTTCTAGCACGACGAGACACGTGGAATTTATATCTGTAATTCGTGTTATTTACTTGGTGGCGTCACACGACACTTTATCATCATTGTGAACGCGCCATTTGAATTGGAAATTTCGCGTAAAAGCGAGACAAAAGCGAGAAGGAGAGAACGACACACGTTGTAGGTTACGACGGGCAGATCGCCGTAGCTATGGACACGACTCGCTGTACGGTTTCTACGTACGCGGTAATAGGACTTTACGGCGATTTCTTGACCGCTCAAAGGAACATTGTCACCAACGGCGAACTCTCGGGTTTCAGTCGAGTCTCGTATGCCGAGCGAACGCTTCAAATCGAGTTACGCAAGGTCTGAAAGGGTAATTCGACGTGGAGGCGTTTACGCGGTCCCTCGGGGAATATCGCGCGCGAAATTGCCGGCAATCTTGGCCAGAGATTCTGCCACGGTGTCGCGATAACTCGCGCCACTTTCCTTCGTTTCATTCTAGTTTACAATCTCAATGGATCGATACCGTTCGAATTTCTCGCCAATCTCGCTGGACCATACTTTATGAGTATAGTAAACGTTTGCGAGTGATCACGGTGCTGGTTGATCTAGAACACGATACGAACTATGATGTTTCGCAATTATTGAATTATTTCACGAAGCTGTATTCAATCGCGTCAAATCTTCCGAACGATCGTCAAGTATCGGTTAAGCAACGCGGAAGCGAAACCGATCAATCTCGTCGAGCGAAGTCGTACATTCTAATAGTAAAACTAAGAATTTTAGCAATGGAACTAAAAGGCTGGAATCGACAAATTTCGTTTCGCAGTATGTAACTTAAACTTTCTCCATTCAAAAACCTTTCAAATTTGGAAATCTTTTAAATATTCGATTTGGAGAGCTTTCGAATATTCCATCTTTCAACACGCGAATCTTTCTAAATTCTTAATTTATCGATTTAGAAATCTTTCAAATTCCCGATCCTTTCAACTCGGCGAACCCTTGAATCTTTCGCAAAGCTTCCGTAAGTCTTAAATTTTCTTTTGAAAGTAGTTATATCCGAGCGTGCGTCTAGCCGCAAGATGTATACACGAGAGCGCGTCGTGCCGACAATTTTCCGATCCGCGGAGACGTCATCGACTCGGTGGCCGGTGCAATCAACAGGTGGTTGCACCAACCTCGATGCAGTGACCCGCGTGTGCATGCGTGTGTGTGGTAGAGCAGCGTGTTGACCGAGTCGAGAGGATCGAGCATACGAGTGAGCGAGTCCGCGCGCTTATCGAAAGTTCCCACTGGATCGTGATACCCGCATATACACTCTGGTTACGAGATGTCGAGTCGTGGCATAGGCGGGTTGTTACAGCCTCTGTGGTCCACCTACGGCTATTCGCTTAAATGGTCAGACGTTTGGTGTACGGGGTGGTCTACGTTAACCGGGTTCACCTGCGAAGCTTTCGTTTCGACGAACAGACGTGCAGGACTTTCAACGATTTGTATTTCCCTTCATTGTATCGGTGGTTGGCTATTTTGTATGCAGGAATGCGCTAGGAGAGAGTTCAGAGCTCGGAGGATTCTTGAATTATTCGCGTGTGGATTGGTTTCTGTGCTTAGCTAGGCGGGAAACGCAACTATGCGGGCTATGATCTTTAAAATTCCAACTGCAGCCTCGGGAATGTTGAGATCGATAGGTTGAACGAGCGATGAGGCGTTGATAAGTCGGCTGGCTTTGACACGGACACGTGGTATTTCGCTTTTGTGATACGTGAACAGGGGAAAAGTGGATAATGGATTGATTAGTCCGTCCATGTACCTTTAACCGATAAATCGAATGGCAAGAATGCCGGTTTCCAATTGCGTTCTTGAACCTTGGCGATTCTTCCCTTTGGCGTCGTTCGTTTCTCACTTCCCATCGACTATCGCGCTTCCGCCAATTCTATTTCCATGCTCGTTTATTTAAATATATTTAAAATTCGTTTAATTATTTTTCAATCTTTGGGGATACAAGATAGAATGGTATTTTCGTCGGAGAATAATCGTCGAATTGCAGATAACTGTTACGTCAACGCTCGAAAAACGATTAATATTACTTATATTCGTGACAACCTAACGGACCGTCGAAAATCAAGAAATAAAGAAAAATAGACTTCTAGTATGCTGTACAATCTAAAGAAATACAGACAAAAGTTCGTGGCTCGGAATTAAAAATCAAGAAAAACGATCACAATTCCAGCCAACGTTCATCTATAAAATATAAATAACGTTTTTATCCGCCATGAGACGTTACGTCCCATCTGCGAAGAGGTCGCGGGCAAAGTCAGAGAAAGAAACAGAAGAAAAAGAAGGTGAGAGATCTGGCGAGTCATGTGTCGCAGAAGCTTGCAGTTTTCAAGAGGGCGACGATCACAAAGCGACGCGTGGGAGCGGCACGTTTTTCGCGCTGGTCGGCTCCAGAAATAGCCGCGCGACGCGGCGGATACTTCGCCGCCAGGCAGAAAATAAGCCAACGGAAGTTCGTACACGCGAGCGCCGGTAAACATCCGGCGGAAGGAAAACGCGCGAGCCTCGTCGAAATTGAACGAGGTGCGTGCGAGCGAGAGACGTGGTCCTCTGGTCTCGCGGCTGATTCCATTTGGCTCGCTAACGAGTGAAACTAGGTGAAAGTAACGAGAACCCGTGCTTCTCTTTATGTTCGTACGCGGTTCGACCCTCGCGTTGGACGCGAGACAAGGGCCGATCTACGCTTGAATCGACGAAAGGAGTACGATAATTCGTGATCCTTCGTTTCCTTTCCAACGATTCAATTCGTATTATTAAGGAAATTCTACGTGTCATCACTATTAATAAATTCTGATTGTTGAATTCTTTTGCGCCACTCAACTAATGCAATTTATAAATTAGTCGATTATCTCTTTAAATGTAAAATCATGGAGGAGAAATTTATAACCTATAAATTGTCATTTATCGATTCATTGGTTTTATTAGTTGGTAAATTATTGTGTAAGAGGACTATTACGTAAATATGTAAAATAAACGAATTTGTATTCAGCGGAGAAATATATATTCTAGAAATATTTTCTAGAAATATACCTCCCTCGATGATTGATCAGATAAGGTCAGGTCCTGTGGCCATTTATCTAGCCACTACCGTACAAATAATACTGTACTCGGCATCAGCGAACCAACTTCCTTCGATCCGTTTCCTGGTTCGGCAAAAACCATTCTCACGTGGCCGTTTCATTTTCTTACGACCTCCTATTAACATAAATTAGTCTGCAGATCTTTTTACGTTCGCGTACCACTTTCTCATATTCGAATCGGTAGAATGATGCGAGAGAGTCCACGAACGCATCCTTACAGCTTCTATCGAGAAAACGTTCTTCAGCTTTTTTCACTTTAAGCAGTTTAAACGGTTGAAAACGCGTGTAAAGCAATACTCGGAACTGTTAGTTTATAGGGATACTCTCGGAGCTTTGTTATTGCTACAGCGTCACGTTACCAGTAACTAAAAGTGGCTGAATTCGCAATAAAAACAGCGTCGATGTTACTGTGGCGGCACTCGGCAGCAAAATACCACCGAACGACACCAACTAGCGTCGGACGACAGCAGCAGTGGTTAGCGCCTTAGGTTACGAACGTTTGACACCCGGGTTCAAATCCCGGTGATCGTACTCCGATTTTTCTTTTCACGGCATCTAAAATGAGAAGAGAAGCAGCAGTACACCCGCAGCAGAAGCTATTTCGGTACCTACACCAGCGGAGTAGCACTATCACGACGACTAACACATATACACCTCGTTACTATTATAATAGTTGGTAAGATCTCTCAATGCAAGATGATAATGTCTTGGAAAAGATTCTATCGTTTCATCCGTGCGAGTTAATCGTTAACAACGAACCGTGTAATTTAGCTGACTTTTAAAATAGATGTGAGCGCAAAATATTCGATGTAACATCCTATTTCCTTCGCTGTTGTATCGTTAATAGCTTATGGTTAATAAATTAATGCCACTAAAATTCTCGTTCAGTAAAAATGTGGATTAACCTGTCTTGATGTCTCGATATAACGATGAATACCATCATCGAACTCCTGCAAAATGCTATACCAAGACTTCGTAGGAAAACTATTCCTACGATTCAGTTCGTCGCTGATGTAGCACGATCGTTGCTTTGTCTATTCCTATCGTCCAAATCTGTCTATTTCTTTCGTAACAATTACATTTTTCTTTGTCTCCACCGTGTGGCTGTCCCGTAGCTCTTTAATTCCTCTCGAAGCGTCGCGTAATCGAGTCGCGTGAGTTAAATTTAAATTTGCGAGAAGAGAACCGTACATCGTGACACGAGCACGACGTATCGTGAGATTCTGAAAATTTTCCATTATACATTCCTGCCTTGGATCGCGTGTTAATAACTGTACATCGTCGGATCGACTTTTCCGTGAATTATTCAGCTCCATTCGCGCAGGAGACATCGGGGACACTTTCACGAAAATTCACGAGCTACTTGAAGATTCAGTAATTTCTTTCTCAGTTCGTAAACATTGTAACTGGAAGACAAGACACGGTACAAAAATTTCGTTTTGGAGTGGAAAAACTACGAAGCATCGACGGAGAGGATTCTTTTTGTTTCTGCCAATGGTGAACGCGTTTTAATCGAGAAGGGGATCGGAATATTACCCAAGAGGTGGGACACCAGAAATGACCCGTCGAATTCGTTCCAATGTGCTACTTTTCGGCTGGCGAATTCCATGGAAACGACTGGTCTGAGGACGATTCCAGACGATTAACGAGGCGTACAAGCAGACGGGTTAACCGATCAGCCGGTTAAAAATAGATGCGGATCCGTGACATGTGTTTTTATAAATTGCTACTGGCGGACGCATCGCACATTTTCAAGCACTCGTTTCCTGATCGTTTCTTCCATGAATAATCTTCGAATTTTTCGGTAGGTCCGGATGTTAAAAGAGCACACCATGGTGACATAATGGCGCTACCACGACGCCGCTGTAATCTAACTTCCCTTCTATCTTTTCAAATCGATTATTTATGTTGCGATCAACGTATCTATCACTGTGGTACGCTCTACGAAATAAATCTGTAATATTTATTATATTTCTTTTTTGGGTCTTAAAGAAGACAGAAAGATACGATATCTGGTAGGAGATATTTGAAACGTCTAGTTAGTTAGTCTACGATCAAGTTGCGTAATAAATTCCCCTACCTCGTCGTAGAACTTTGATCGTGGTTCGACAAGTCTGAGTAGAAAAGGCGAATCGAAAAAAGAGAAGATCAAAAGAAGAATTCAAGTGGCATCGCACGAGCAGCTGATACGATGGCCAGGCTGGTTCTCAACGATGTCAACAACATCGTTAAACAGCTGGACTCGTAACATCAAGGCAAATAGGCTCCAAACGATTACAAGATCCTCCTTAGATCCACGTGCATGGAAATTCCGTATCCATAATTATCATAAGAAATTAGAAGAATAAGTAACGCTATCGACGAATATCAACAAACGTATAGACTCGTTATGTTTCTCTCTTACGTTTCTCGTTACGGTTCTCATATATTTGGCACTGATAGTTGACGTTCGTAATGCGTCGGTGTCGTGTACATTGGTCGTCACAGTGTTAAATTTCAGAAAAATGTGTACTACTTAGAATTTTAGAAATGTGTACTACTTAGAAACGCAAATCTATCGGTCATTCGTCATCCGCCATGAAGTATTTTAACTGGGATCAGAGGTCTGATCTTACGACTGTTGGAGCCTAGAATAGCTCAGAGTCAAGATGATTTAAGTCGATCGTGAGCTCGTGCTCGGTCAAAAACCGCGAACGAGACTATGATGGAGGTGATTCGAAGTAGGAAGACACGAAGGCTTCGATCGGGGGCACCGAATCGAATGCACGCGCTTTGTGTCCACCCCGATCGAGTATAACCGGTTCGATTCGGTTTGCCTGGTGATCGATGCGTTTCTAGATCCTGTTCAGATGACTGCGTTACGAGCCTCGGACCTAGGTTAATCTATGGTTTAAGATATCTCGGGCTCCAGATAACTCGGACCTAAGATAGCTTCGATAGCCATAGTTCAAGGCTCAACCTAGGACTAACGTGGCTCGATCTTAAGTACCATCGAGTTACAAAAGACCCGTTCGAAATTATGAAGCGAAACGATGATAGAATTCCTATTAGACCTTAATAGGCAGGATGTAACTCGAAGCCAGACGCAGCTGGTCTCCAAATCTAATTCCATCTAATTTCCGTACTTTCCTCCTTCGAATTTTAAATCAAGACAAATGATCGAATACTAAGGGTATTTTTTTTTTTTTTTTTTTTGGTACATGGGAATCGATCTACTGTTTTTTTATTTCATATCGCGAGTTATCTCGGAGTTTATATCAAAACGCGGAGAAAAGTGACTTCCAGTCTTTGCAGTTTTCCCAGTTTCACTCCCGAGCTATCTGAAGCAAGGCTGATAATGAAAAATCAGAGTAAGATAGTTCAGACCGGATTGCATATGGTAAAATTACCACTTTCTTTACATCTTCACCGCCGACAGTACTCGGTTAGAAAAAGCTTTCGGTAAGTTTCGACGCGAGTGCGGTCTTATATACTGTAAAACGAAAAACAGGATGAAGAAGCATGGCGGAGGGTCCAAGAGGAAGGCAGGATGCTAATTTTTCAGGCGGTCGATCGAAGCCCCGAGCGAAGGCAGGCATCGCGTGTTCCTAACGTCGCACGGACGAAAGCTTCGAAACGCACACAGCTGCGCGCGGAAGCAACCCGTAATTATATTGTCACGCCGCGGGTGTTCAATTTGTCGGCGGACATCCGCCTCCCCCGCGTCTTCGTTAACCACCACAACCTCTTCGACAACTTCGACGCTACCTTCCTCCTCGTCACCTTACAACCCCGCACTCTACTCTTCTACTGCGTTCTCACGCCTTTGAACGAGGAAATCTTTCAGACCTACACCCGCGATCACGAAGAAATCGACTAACGTGACATTAAGAGGATTCTTAGGTAATTTCGGGGCGACTGTTTCTATTTTTCAGATCGTTGAGTTATTTTAGTATCGGCGGAATATTTGATAGGTAGATGAGAAAATAATGAATGTTTTTGAAGTGAGGAGGGGCTAAGAACGAAGTATAGATGCGTTTATAAGTGGGATGCAATTCTCGAGGGTCATAGATGTGGTTGAAACTTAGTCGACCACTGCTAGGTTTCCTTCTTTTCTACAAAAGTCATGTGTATGTATGAGTGTGTCCGATTTTGTTACATCGATTTCCTAAACTTCTTATCTTAATGAATATCCTAATATTTTTACGAATCATACTGTATATCGTTAAAAAAAAAGGTTGAACTTTCTTTTACTTGTTTCTTTCGATAACAGTTGAAAAATTGGAATCATACGAACAATAAATACGCAGTTTTCCAACAATGTATGAAATGACGTATAAAAAGATTAAAACGTCGAAATTAGAAAGTTAGAAAATTAATATAACAAAATTGAACACGTTATACGTTACGATCTGATATAATACTTAAATATTTTTCAACATAAGTATCGATTTGTTCGAGTACATTTATCTAGCATATGTAAAAGAAAAGCTGAGCTATCGAAACGTCTGCTGTCTAGACTAAGCGTGGAATTAACGAACCGTCGAACGAAAATCCAGTTTCGTTGAGACAGTTTGCAGAGTAAGCGTTGTCTTAAATAGCGTTAGAGGTACTTACATAACTAATCATGGGTATGTTGCGGGACTGAGCGACTATGGCTTCAACGTAGCACGAGCCTTCTGGTCCAAAGAAGGCTGCAACCCCGTCGCAGATCATATCGATCATTGCCTTGGTGGCTTCCACGGTTTCTCCCCTCGTGTCGCTCCATCGCATCACCAGCTTAACATTTGGCAACATGTTCGGATCATTGTTGATCTGAAACAAACATCGAGCGAACAGATTCTATTAAATCGACGATTATGTAAAATCGAAGATCGCGAGTCAAAAATATAAGTCACGTTCTTCGCAGATTATTTCACAACTTTTAAATTCAATCGACGGAACACACAAATTTATAACTGATCTAAAATAAGAATCCAACAAGGAATTTCGTTTAATTGTAAACCCGTTTTTATCGGATTACCACATGTCAAACTCCAACGGCGGGATATGTAAATTTATGGTTGTTTCGCGTAATCATCATAAGCGTTATGCAACACGTATTACAAGGCCTCCCATCTTTCGTCATACGATATTGAATTACAATAATTGAACGATGTCACGGGAGAGCGGCCGGCGGTCGTTGTGAACCGTAGGTTAGCATACTTAGATGACTTAATTGTTTCCAGTAATGCCCTCGGTCGGCTGGTTTAATGGAACTAATTGTGTTACCATAACTGCTGTCATGAATATTCACTCTCGTCCCAACGACGACGAACGCTGTGGTCGCGACGTATAAATCACGGGACCAGAATCGAATGATATACAATAACATATCGATCGTACGATAACCGATTGGCAATTGCAACGATATTTCGTATGCGCTTGGTATATCCGTTAAATTTGATCGTTCGCTGACTAATAATATCGGGTAAAATATAAACGAAATAAATGAATTTCTCTCGGTAGATTCTTTGATCCTGATGAACCGTTTCTCGATATTTCCATTTTTAGTAAAAATATGTATTAATAAATGTAAGATAAATACCGATAAATATACAAAACGCAATAATTTCTCGTATACGGTGCCACCGTGGCATCAGAATATTAATAAAAGTTAGTATATTATACGTAGCGGTATTGGCGAGAGGAAAGAGTTACGATAATGGTCACGATATTTCAGCTTATTGTTAGTTATAGTATTCCATAATACGCGCACGAATCGATTTTCCTCGGCTCTCGACTTTCGATGGTATTCCTTTCGCGTTGGAATAAATTTCTGCCCGGCAGGAACGTCGATTAAAGTTCAATTCGTAATGTTACTCGCGCGATGTGTCCCGGTTCTTCGCGAGCATTCCTTCGACACTCTCACGCTGTATCCGGCTCGCGTTTGTACACAGCACGAAGCGGCGTGTGCGCTACCTTATTATGCAAATCTCGATGCAAACAAACAATACTTTTCCAGGTAGTTGGTACTGGTATAATCTCGTCGATTCAAAACAACCAATAAATTCTTTTATGAACCGACGCTGTTTAAGTGCCTGTTCTTCGTAGAAGATAGTGTCAGAACACAATATTATATTGATATAGCATGTGACGAGTATAGGGAAAAAACGCGACAAGTCGCGTTTCCTATTTTTCACGGGAAAATAGTTTCGAGATTACGTATGTTGTCGATCGATCGCATATTAAAAGATTGAATCTGATATTACATATTCGCGCGATCGTGTTACGACGAATGATTTTCCGTAACGAGTAATCTGTTTTTCGAGAATATCGAATATCGATCGTGTACTTGTGTAACAAAATCGAGAAATTGATAAAAAATACTCAAGTTGATCGCTCTAGCTTCTGAAAGATCACGATCGAACATATTGTTTAAACATATTGTCGGCGAATGAAACCCATCACAACGATGAAAAATACGAAGGTTTTCGTTTTAAGGAAGAATTCTAATAGAAAAGAAGATACTGATCAATTTCTTTGGAATTCTAAAAGAATCCAATTACCCATGCGGTGGTTTCTCTATTCTTGAATTTTTTCAAATTCCGCGTAGACTATGACCGATTGGGGAAGTAACCGTAGCCAGTGACGACAACGGTGCAATAATCGCGATAGCAACTTTGTCGACACTTGCAGATCGGATCAGTCGCGTGGAGGAGTACCGGGAGTCGATGGCTTAATTATACTCACGCATCTCGCGGCATTGTTCTCAGAACAAGTTACGAGACCTAATCAATTACATACACGCACACATCGTGCGGTTACGCAACGAAAGCGATCAAGAGCGTGGTACCGATGAAATCAGAAAAACCACGATGATTCCTTTACGCGCGAAGCCGACGAATTTTTGCGTAGCTTCGCTTCAGACCAGAGAGGAACCGTTAAAGCGGTTTCGAAGGCGCTATAAAAAATCATTGCTCTTCCCGTTGGATGGTTCGCATTCCTGGCTTTGCACCTGCCCCAACAACCGCCGAATTCGTCCGTAGGAATGCGTATAATAATAAGCGACTGCTTTTCTTTCTTCTTTATTTCTGCAATTTTTCTTTCTTTTTTTCTTTTTTCATGACTGCAGGTGAAAGTTGAAATCTGTCGCCATAATCGGAATCGAGGACTACAGGGTTAATAATACGACAAGTTAAATCTCTTTACTATTTCTTACAGGAGAGCGATTTTTAAATTACTTACGTCGTCGATTATTCTCGTGTTGGCAGAATTAATTTTGTATCTGATCTTCTAGCTCAACATAAGTTTTCATATTCTTTAAAACTTTCTCATATTCTTTAAAACTTTCAAATGGCTTTCAATTTACAGGCATAGAGTTACTGTATATTTATAAGACCAGAAAATTGGCGGTCGACAAGAGGCAACATTTATATCAATCCCATTAAAAGGCGTAAGGTCGAAGGTCTGACTTCTCTGAAGAGCTGTCTGAGTGTGAAACAATGTTCACAGGCAGTGTACACTTGCGTTGTTGCCACTGGCAGGGTTTCACCAATCAGCTTATTTTCGAGCAATTGAAGGGCGTCCGGTCGTGGAAGGCTGTGCACGACCGAGTGCCAACCTTCAGGGTCGATGAGAACGACTTTGCCATGATACGTCGTGTCCATCCAGAAGAAAAAAGAAAAGAAGAAAAATAATGGCAACGGAAGCCTAATGACGCATATTTCACGCGGTTGCAAATATTCGATTAATAATTTTTCCTTTATACCTCATCGATGATTTTTTCATTTTTTGTTCATACGAGTAGAATAAAAATTCACGTCCGCGTAAGTACGCTCAGTTGGCGAGTGCTCATTTAATCAGACGCTAACTACAATCTCGTTTCGATAAACGGATCTGAAATAAAAGAAGTTAGATCTGGAACGATCGAAAGAAGCTATTGGACGCGAGATAAATTCTTCGACGAGTGAAATCGTTTCGGATGAATCACGAGAGTATGCAGCAGCTGCCACGAGCGATCACCTTAATCGCAAAAAGCCTCGGCAATATAATCGAATCGCTAACGAGAGACCGGTCGAATTCGAAGTGATCTCGTTCCCTATTTACAGATATCGCCCGCCGTGAAACTAGTTTACATCGTGGGAGTGCGTCATAGCGAATTCCAGCAATTTTTTTTTCCTCTCTCCTCCGCTGAGTATCGCCAGCAGCGAGGTAAAATGCACCTGCGTACACCATTGAAACGAGCGGACAGGTAAGCGTTAAGCTCGATTCACGTGCGCTGACTTTCCTTCTTCGACGTCCGCAGAGATACGAAAACGACTATGTACGTATGTTAATCGAAGGCCCCGATTCAGATCGATGAAAACGATCCTCTTACTTTTCTGGATACTCGTCGAATAAGAACTACCGTAGCTTCTTTACGTTTAAGTAATAATCGAATGTATTAAGGTTAGGAGAAGCGCAAACGATGAGACGGTGCGATGTAATACTGCTGTAACCGTCGATTTCAAGAATATTAAGATCCGAAACCAGGTCATGAATTACTAACCAACGACCCAATAACGTCGTGATATTTTTATTCGTTATTCGACCAGTACCTCGAAAGACTTCAAAATACTTGACGTAATTATCAGTATCAAGTAACTTAATTACTCGACGAACGTCTCTTAACTTCGTTGCGATATCTCTGTCTCTTGCTCGCGTTTCCGTACCTTCGGATATTCTCTTCCCAAATTTTGAAATATTTTACTCGCGCGAAGAGCGCAATACGCGAAAACTATTGAAACGTAAGTACGATGGTTGACGAAACTATTCCAACATTTGACTCGTAATTATCATTCCGAGTCATACGGAGGAAAACGTTAGGGTTAACTATCTGGATCAACGCGATTCTCGACCATCGGCGATCTCGCCGATTCGAATATATTAGAAGCGAGCGTGACCACGTCGCGATACCCAATCGTGGAAAAACTTTCACCGTGGCGCGGCTAAAAATACGGTCGGCATTATTCCGTCGTTATGAGGCGGTCGCTGGAAGCCGATACGAAATAAAAATGTCGTGAAACGAACCACGCACAGAAATAACCGCGATATCCTCACTCGCGCGACTTTCCTCTTTCGATATAAAAATACGCGAGTATTTCCAACTACGCAGTCGAATATCCGCGTGTGTGAGCTAAGCTTTATGTCCAAAGCAACGAGCATAGAGGCCGACATTGCGATCGCGATGCTTACTCTTGCGTAGCGTGTCCAAGTACATAAATAAACGCGCGCAAAGCTCGTTTCCTGCACCTTTCGACGTGCGTCTACCACACCGCTCGTTACTCGTTTCGTGCTCGCCTATTCCTTTCGATCGACGACCGATCGAACGTTTCAAGTATTTCGAATTCTGGCGAGGTTTCGTTGGAATATGTCCACAGCGTGATTCATTAAGCATAAATATATATATTCTACGTCTCGTAACTATCGCATTGTATTATTCTACTTGTAGAATTCGTAACAAAATTTAACAAACATTTCAAGATATCGTATCTTTAACTGAAAAGCATTTTACCTACTCTTCATCGGAATATAACTTTATTAATAGTAATTTGAATAAACAAACTCATGGACTATGTTCGAAAGAGTTTTAAATTTATAGTCGATTAATATTCGTAGCAAATAAAGTTTTGCGCTTGTGAGTATGGTATCTTCTTTTCTTTTTCGATAAATACGACTGAAACATGGCAGCTAAATTTTTATTGTTGCAAACGATTCGATCGTTAGTCTATAAACAGTTGATAAATGCAACATGTAAATCCATTCGTTGAATTTCATAAGCGGAAGCATGGAAAAAAGTTTCGATTCTGGAAACGGCACGGTGGTGAGTTTAAACGGCGCGACCTACGTGGGGGAAAGGGGGAGAAGGCGCGAGAAAGAAGCTTCTCGTACGTTCGGTTCCCGATGGCCACGGTGAGATACCAGTATCCCCGAATAATTATCAGCGTAACCGCAATCCATCTTTGACGTAACTTGTTATTTCCACGAGTAGAACCGGATACATGGACCGTGATACGATCGGCCGGTTATTTCGACGATTCCCAGGGGTTTCTCAGCCCCTGGACCCCTTCTACGCGTTTACGGTTGCAGGTTGCAAAGGAGCGCGCGTCGGCTGGTCCCGAAGTAAGTAAAAAGGGAGAGAACGAACGAACCTTCTTCGGTACCAGAAGAGGAGGAGGAAGAAGAAGAAGAAGAAGAAGAAGAAGAAGCAGAAGCAGAAGCAAAAGTGGAAGAAGGTACACGCGAAAGATGAGAAAGCGGAGAAAGAAAAGAAAAAAAAGAGGAAGAAGGGGGAGGTAAAAGGGGGTGAAGGAGGAAGAAGGTAGACACAAGGGAGGAGGGAGATCGAGGGAGGAGAGAAGGTTTCTCGATCGCGAGCGAATTCTTCTCACGGTTGCGAGAGCGCGCAGTTTCGTCGGCGGACGCGTGGGCGGACCGGCGAATAATGCCGGTCTTGTATTTTTAAACTCTCGCACGAATCGGCATCTCCGGGGAGAGAGATGCCGGGTCACTCTGCACGTTGCACACAGCTCCCGCTGCAGCCGGAGAGCGCACCTTTCTCTTTTTCTTTTTTCTTATTCGAGAGAAGAGAGGTTCGCCGCGCGGCGAAAACGATCTCACGGTCCTTGGTGAGCGCGAGCGCACTCGCGACCGCGCACGCCGATCCTCTCCAATGAATTATCGAGCCTTCCAGACCGTGGAACGCCGCACTGCGCGCTCCTGCCTGCCGCTGACCGCCCGCAGGAAAAAACCTCGAGACAGGGGTCCCGCGATATTGGCCCGACCTTACTTTTCGGCCGGTTCAGGATTCGCCGCGCGCCGTGGCCCTTATACGTGGGAACTGCGTCCGGATCCACCGGCTACCGTAATTACAACCCACCGGCCGTATTCAACCTGCAACCGATTTCCACGTGTACCGTGACACACGCGAGAACACGTGGAAACTAACGAGCCACGAGTTGGACTAAATCGAGCGAGAAAAAAGCCGACCGTTCGGTGAAACGTCTTCTTGCGCCTTAGCGTGGAAACGAGGTTCTGCTTCGTTGAACCGTTGCGTGTTTCATTGACCATGCTGTGCTATCTTGATCGGGTTCGTGAACACGTATTAACGAGATGCGCGAGGGTTATATTTAGGATCGCGCGGAATGCGTGTTTAGATAAACGTTTGCATGGTCGTATCTTGATGCTTGAGATTGGCTGTAAGTTATAGCGTAATGCTTTCCATTTCCAGAGAAATAGCGGTCGCTGGATAAAGTTACGAGTATTTGGTAGCCACAGAGTGGAAAAACGAAAATCGCCGCAGAATATTGAAAACATCGATGGCCTTTACCAATATCCTGAATATTTACATATTCGCTGCTGTCAAGTCTCGTTCCTTCTTTCGTAAGAAATATACTTGTTCCGTGCAACAACGTTCATTTCAATGGTCTGTCCGTTGCTTTCTTCGTTTCTCCAAGTTATTTCGTCGAAATTCTTAAAACGTCGGTACTGTACACACGTAAATAGGAAGAACAATCGTTTCCCGAACCTCGGATCGTTCGAATACGTTCGAAACGAGTATCCCAAGCGCATCTTGTATCGTACAGAGTACAGCAAATAAAGATTCCGTAGTAACGCAATAATTAAAAAAGAAAACTCACCTCGTCGAGGGCCATGGAGAAGGCGCCGGAAATGGCAAGACCCTGACGATCTTTCAGACCGCCTTTGATGGCTGTGAGGTATCCAATGGTAAGATTTTGTTGTTTTCTCGGTTGTATAGACCTGGTGGAAGTTGATTTGGAATACGTATGCCTGGAGAACGCCTGCTGCCACTCGGCCCCGGGTAATCCTGGCGGCTCGGCCAGGCCCAGGACCAGAGGGCTGCCGGCCAGCAGCAGCAGCAACACCAGCAGGGCCCGTGAGCTGTTCCCGTATGAACGTGGCTGCAGCGGTTGCGGCTGATCTAGCCGGTGCCGTCGATTGCGTTCCTGAGGGACTTCCTGGCGACGGGGAGGCCTGCGGCGGCTCGGCTGTACTGGCGGGCCGGGGCGCATGGCCGCCGCCGCCACCGGTCAGCACCGCCTCCCTCCCGCTCACCTACAACCACAATTTGTCATTTTCACGTTATATTTATTTTCTTCGTATTATATAAACTGAAATATATTCGGCGTATCTACGACCTTTTGGATTTCGATCGTGTTATCGGTACGTTCGAACACAGGTACTTGGCCTAATTAAATTTGAATGCCGTAACTACGAAAGTTTCTGGCGACGAAACGGCCCAGTTAACAGGTTAATGGTGGTTCTGTGTTCTTATCTTGTAGATCGTTTGATATTTTACGATACGGCGATAAAAAGCGAAGGATACAATTTAGCTAAAAATATATCTCCTCTCTTCGAATTGGAATTTTACGAAAAAGCTGCGCGAGCACCAAGATCATCAAGGTCGTGGTAGAACTCGAATATGTTCCTCTTTTAGCAATACCAAATTGCGCGTACTTTCTACGAGCACACTGCTGTATTAGCACACTGGTGTGAAATGTGACAGGATAAGCTTCACACACGGATTACTTGTATATTTATTGTAACGGATAAATGATTAGTTGAATCATCGAACAAGAAAATATATGTACGATCGAGAAAAAATACTCCATCTACACGTTCTATCTTTATCATCTTACTTCTCGATGAGCAGATACACGTTGTAAACACGCGATCGGTGAATTGTGCAGCACTCGTGTATTTTTAGCTTATCTCTATAGTATTTTGAAAAATTAACCTAAGCCGCGCAATTAGATACAAGTGCTCGACTTAGAAGTGTCATTTCGACGCTATCTTCCTGACTGAACTGCCACTTATCATCGGTCGCCACTTTATTCGTCTGAGTCATTGCGTGTGCCATCTGCGCGAGGCTAATAATAACTGATATCCCTAAAACGATAGAAACGTTCCTTGATTCCAACGCGTTCACGCCTTCCAATTCGCTCCGATCCTCGTCATTTTCCACTACCGATCGTAGAATTTTTCCAACCGATCGCGAGATCAATCGCTATTAATATCGTTTGTCTTCCTGCGATAACCTCGCTCTTAAATTCTTTGCTAAAAATGAGTCACATCTAACATCAAAGTGTCTGCTGTTTTGCGCATTAAGTTATTATCTCGGAAATCGGATATCAATGATCTCCCGGAAATCTTACGTCAGAAACGCGGAGCACTGTGACTAAAACGTGGCAATTTGCGGTTGACGAAGAGCATCCATGAATGATTCCGCTTTATCGCCAAACGCATCGATCCAACTCATTCGCAATGGTCATACGTCAGTGGACAAGATCTCTGGGCACGCGGAATCGCGTCTGTTCTATTGTTTCACGGGTGTATTCCGAGAGAATGATCTCAAAGAAGTAGCTCGTCAATGTCGTTTTGTTCTTTCTTTTTCCAACCCTTGTCATACGATTTTTCTTTCGTATAACTATGTTTTTTCCCGTGTGATTCTTCTATCTTAAGAAGCTAAACGAAGATACGTGTCTTTTTTATAGATTCTATTCGTCATAAATCACAGGTAACTCGAATACGCAAACATATCGAAGCAACGAAATCCAAAGGAAATTTCTACTAACGTCTCGTTAAAAGAAGATAAAGCTCGTGACGCAGCTTCAAAATTTATTCACTCGGAGCGACCAGATCAGAAGAAAGATCTACGTTTCGAACGAAACGTCCGACGATCGAAATACGTACACTCGTCAGAATCTATGTACGCGTAGATATATTCGATTATTCAGATATTTGTCAAAACGATAGTTCGTCAGAACACACGTCCACATTGTAACCATAACTTAAGAACCGCTGCGCGACGAAACGTAACGAGCGTGACAACGACCACGTAACAGGCACGAAGACGTTTAAAAATATTCTCGACAATTTTGCAGCTTAATCAATTCTCGGTGAACAATAACGCAGTCGTCTGATGGCGCGGAGCGATTCCGCGTTCGAACGGTCGAGAAACGCGCGGCGCGGCGCGGCGCGGCGGGGAAAACACGTGGCCGGGGTCGACAGGGACACACCTGTTGCAATTACGTAACGAGCCACGGACTCTCGTAGGCGAGAGTGTGCCGGCTACACAACGGCCTACAACGAAGCCTCCGTGCGACAACAATAAAGACGTCTTCCCCTGGCGTGATGCATGGTGTCATTCACCAAGCGTACCGTGTAACTTTCGACTCGTTCCACGTTTCTAACTCGGATTTAATTATGGCCGCCGGTGAAAGTACATCGGTGTGTGGATTTATTTAACGGGACGGCAAAGAGACGCGTCAAAGGGACGCCTTCGCGGGACGACGTTACCCTGACGGATCGCGACTGACGAACCCTCTCGCACGATGTATCATTAACTGTCACACTGACTGTCGGACAGGATCGCTCTTCTTGTCGCGACAAATCTCTTTTCACGATATACAGCCTCGAAGATATAAAAAATATAATATGAAAAAAATATTTT
This sequence comes from Bombus terrestris, assembly GCF_910591885.1. Lineage (NCBI taxonomy): Eukaryota > Metazoa > Arthropoda > Insecta > Hymenoptera > Apidae > Bombus > Bombus terrestris. The sequence continues at coordinate 3,599,691 of NC_063271.1, read as the reverse complement.
TAGTAAGGTAACGAAGACAGATTAGACAGATCTCACTATACGTAATTTTGTCTTTAACGTTTAATCAGTGGTGAAAATCTTCAGGTGAAAATATCGGCGAACTCGCGGAAAATACGTCGCGACACCCTTTCACAGTAACCAAATCACCTGCAGCTCTGCGTGTCTGCATCGAAATCTTCGATAAGTATTTTAGAATATAATTCTAACTTGATATCTAGCGCTAAACATCGTCGATAATAATAAAGATAACCACGTTGGCGACTGTGCAGAAAATACTTCGCAACTCCTCTTGTAGCTCCGTGCTTCGTTCTATACTTTGGCTGGAAATTTTCGACCTCGTTGAATAATCGCTTACACGCATCTCCGAAAGGATACAGCCGGAACGTTGGCTTTCGTCGATGTATCATCCGTTCAAGAGACACATACGCTTTCTCTCCGATGATTTTTATCGTGTATAATGGTTGAAAAGTGCGGATAGGATCGTGACCCCGTCGAGGTTTTTTCAATTAACGATAGGGGACACGGTACGGACGATGAATGTCGTAAAAACGAAGACGATAGTTGGATAGGTACTGGTAGGTACGTGGTTGTGGATAGTTTTCACGAACGACGCGTCAGCATGGTGCTATTTATTTTCAGGTGTTGTTGGAGCATCTCGTTAGCGTGTTTAACACGTACGGATAGGATTCATGGTAATACGCGTTCTCGACGTGCCTCGTGAAATTTTCCAAATTTTCAATCGCTAATTACTGGTATGTTTTTTGTCTCGTTCTAAGGTTAAATCTATTCCTAGGAGTTTAAGAAAGAGAAAAAATCATCTTCCATTATAGTAGTTTAGCTGATAACGAGCTTTAACCGAGGATCATAAAAGATCAACTACAATGTTGCTTTAAAATTGTGAAAAACCCTTACGCAGTTATCTATACAGAGGTGGAAAGGAAAATTCCAAGAGGAAGCGCGAATAAATTCTCAGATATTTTTACTTCGATTGTTTTTATTACAGCAATTTGATTGCTCGATAACCAGAATATGATACAACGTGTACACGGTTCAATGTCCTGAAATAATTAAGGCACCATGATTTCATAAACGACGTCACGCCCATATTTGCTGGCAAAGATCGTATTTCTCTAATTGAGTTGCTCGTCGTATCGTAAAGCGACGATAGGAGAAATCCCACCTAGCTATTAAACTGTCTCGATACATTCAAACCATCGGAAACTTCACGCTAAAACCTACAAAACTATCCTTCTACGTGAACCAACTTCCTTGTTAAACGATGAAATTACCGACGACCACACGATCGTGTGTGTCTGAAAGTAGACGAAAAAAGCCGCCGTCACGCGAATAGCACGATCGTTCCAGCCAAATTTATTTTCACCTCGAGACCGTTACGTTCCCATAGTCGACCGAAAAAGCAAACACGTTCTTTTTAACGCGGACTTGATACGTAAAGTAAATTCAGTCCGATAAAACTCTAAGAATAGCAACGTGGAACCGCATACTTACGTTATTTGTCAATGACGTCGCTTTTCGATTACCTAAGATAACTCGATACGTCTTTCAAACGCTTAGTGACACTATCTTTAAATTTGGCCTGATTTTATTGCGCAATATCGTTATCGTTTACTCTCAAATCAACGAGTCTTTATACAAATAACAATTACCGTGATCCAATTCCAGAAATCTAGTTGATATTTTTAAACTCGCCACGTTCTTCCAAATACGCCACGCAAAATCGAAAAGGATCCATTCCAAGTCTTACCGTACATAGCACGAAACGAATAAATTATAACATCGCCAAGATTTTTATACCGATCCATCGAGCCTTCGGGTTTTATTACCCGAGCTTCGAATTTACTTTCCACCCACGAACGCGTTCTTTTTCGAGCGACAATTATATACGATCCAAGCGTAAAAAACTAGTTGACATCTTTAAGCCCGACATCCTTCGATAGACGTCACGCAAAGCCAAGTATGTAAGATCTATTCTATTTCCATCGTGACACTTCTTCGTCTCTATGTCACGTCTCGTTAATGGAATCTTGGAATCATACGAACTGGTCCTCTTTCTAACGCGTTTCCACTACCTTTTGCGCAAAGTTGATCGTAGTTGAAGCGGATCGCGAACGGCCGGAATCGAGGCAGGAAGTCAAATCGGCGTGCTGTGGCCGGTGGTATGCGTCAGGCATGCGTTTACGCAACCCAGGGTCAACATTCGCGGTGCATATCGTTTAGATAAACAGTGATAACTCTTCTCTCCGAGCCTGCAGCTTGCTTTTCTGGCCTACACGAACGCGCTATTGATCTTCCACCGTCTCCTAACAGCCTCGATGTTTAATCATCCCGCGTAGGAATCGATTACCAGGTGAAAGATCGAACTTTCCGAAAAGGACTTCGTTTAATGCGACCGTTTAATGCGATGATCATCGTGATCGCAAATTACAGGTATATACATATATGCAAATTAATCGTTCACGACTCTACGTGGAATTGGCTTGGTTGCACTCTTTATTTGTAATACTTTCCACTTTAATTTTGTCAACGTTCGATATAGTCTATTTACAGCAACGACAGTATTTAGCGTTAATAAAATGGAAATTGAAATATCATCGTGTTACGAAGGAAATTAATAAAGCAATTTTCTCGATCAAACCGGTATAGTTTCTATATTTCCTTGTGAATGAGACTTAATCGTTATTCCTTATGACTCACGGTTTAATGCAAGTTGAGCGTCGAGTCCATTGCTAGACAATTTTAAGCGAAGAAACGAAAAAAGAAAGTACTATAAACGCATCGCGAATCGCAGTAAACGATACGACGTTGGACGCGTGTATATCGAGATATCCTGTGGTGACCAACAAGAGCCACACCCCTGAACAGTTTACAGTAGTAATGTGATATATTATATCGACACGAAACACTCTAATGTATGTACTGTGTGGCTGCGATAATGACAATGCCCACGCGTGCACATCTCGTACAACGTATATGCATATCGTTCTTCAATTACCCCTTGTAACACGATATACTGTAGAGACGAGGCGCGTTAGAACCCGTATTACACGTATCACGTGTGGAAAACAAACTGTTATACAGGCGAGCGTGTTTTGATCGAATCGAGAGCCTCCTCGCTCTTTCGGATTCCCTCAGGCTGCGTATGAAACTGCTCGTGCGTCGTTCTCACAAGTTCCGACGGATAATCGTTGTAACATCTTGTGGTATTTGTTGCGTTATAAACTTCGATCCGCCATAACACGAATATGCATGTGCAGTACTGTGTGCAGCAACTTTGCGGTGTTGTCTCGTGTACGACGTAGCTTTGACATTCGAAGTGAGTACGCATAAATAGAATGAACGCCGATACGTAGGCGTAGGATAAGTGCACTTTCCACAGGTATACGTAACGAATTACCGTCACACGTGTTAAATTAATCCTTACGGCAATGGACATTTTTGAATTAATTTTCTCGAAAAGAAAAGAGAGAAGAGAGACCATGATAAAAGCGATAAGATAAATAAGAAACATTTAGAACAACTAACGAGACATACCGAAGTAAAAATCGAAACGAATATCGTTCGTAAAACCATCGATACGGAACAAAGTAATTTTCAAACGTTGCTAAGTCTATCTTTTTAAAAACAATTCTTCTATTCACTATCGTGTCTAAAAAAAAAGCTAAAGATGGAAGCACGTGGCTGGCATTCCGAGCACTTAAGTACGCGTATACCCATTATCTCGGCGGCAGCAGGTGTAAATTACGGGAATCTCACGACTTAACTTGAACGCTAGTTTAATTAGTACTTCATAGCGGAATATTAAATACCGGCGCGCGTTAAGATCTTTTCGTCGCTGACACTAATTGACGAGTCTTTCCGTTTCGTGTTAACGCGTCTAGTTCGCGAGCCGATGTCGACGATCTCGCCTGCGATCTGCGATAAAGTGTCTCGCGTTAACTTGCGATTTCTGTGTCAATTCGACGCGGATCGAATTCCGCGGATGGTAGCTTTCTGCCTGTAAACGAAAAAACGAACGTTGAAAAGAGAAGGTCGATTATCGTGCGGGCTCGATCGAGGCATCGACGTCCGCGAACTTGATAAACGAGCGATACGCGTCTGTTCGATTAAATACGAACATTAATAGTCAGCCATTTACGCGAGACGAGCCTGTATAAATCAAAAACGATGAGCACACGCGTACGAAAAACATAGATCCGGGGGAAATAAGAAGACCTCTAATTGCTAGGTCTTACCGACTGGCTCTGTTAATTTACTCGCTTCTTCGATTAATTATGCAATCGTGGATGCGATGAAAAACACTGGATTCTCTTCTCTAGGGAGGATGTAACGAATTACACGTGAATCGTGAAATAAATTAATCGACGGAGTATGTTGGAGAGATAAGTCTTGCTAAATGTTACGAGCATCCAGTTTCGCGCGATCTCAGGCCCGCATCCATTTACATATATATTTTAAAGATGCTACTTCTTGTCTCCTAATACGGAATCTATACTCGTTATAGGATAAAACTGACGTTTTCAGAAAGTAGAATTACTCTTTAAATCAAAGATTCCTAATCGGTTTATTTATTGCGCCTATATAATTAGAATTTGCTCATTTTTTCTTGTTAATCCACGCGATGTCAGACCCGCATCCATTTAACGTAGTTTCGAAATGTAATTTCTTGCCTTATAACGCTTATCCTGCTAAGTATACCATATGCTGAAATTAATAAAAATTCTTTTTTTTTTTTTTTGTTAAAAATCATTGTGTTCTATTTAACGCGTAATAATTTCGCATTTTTAGTCAGTAGCGTATAGCCAGCTTTCGTTCCAATTTTACTTACTCGTATTTCGTTTCCAATTTAGAAAATCGATCGAACATAATATATTTGCGATTGTTGTATCAGGCGTGAAACTTCGAAAGAAACACGTGTATTCTTAAAATAAATCACAGAGGCGAAGGGTCAAGTATATTCAAGGCACAGAGAATTATAATCGTGTGGCGCCGAAACAACGACAAAATAATTAACATCGATTTCCGTTCTCGATCGACGATACTCGATCGGCCAGCCTGGAAAACTATCGAGCGAAGAATGCGGAAAAGCGATTGGACTACAATCGTTTCAGCAAACACGTAGTCACTTGTCGAAGTAAAGGAAACGATATTATGCATTCGCGTGCTTATAAAAGCGAACGTCACCGCAAATAAATTGCCCGGAAAGTCCGACAACCGACTCGATAACGACGGAAATGTTACGTGAGCTTAAAATAGACAGGTTATTTTTAAACGCAAGGTGATTGCAACAAAAAGTCGTCGTATCACATCAGTCGATACGACGTTGAATTAATAATGTTACTTTTTTCCAGACGCTTATACGTGCCACGACCGAGGATCTCGTGGAAGAGGATTCCGTAATCGGGAAACGGCGGATTATACGCGTTAATGAGTTTGCAACTTCGACGATACGGCCCTGTGCACACACGAATAACAGAAACACGAGGAGCGCGGCTAGGTAGAAATTTATGTTTCATTGCTGCTACGTTGCTCCAATAAACCGACCGATCGTTCTACGAGCTTGTTAAGAAACGACCGCGTCGACTGCAAAATTCTTTGCAACACTTCTTATATCGCGCTTCTTAACGACCGTATTAGCTTTTTATCTGGAACAATCAGGTTTGTGCTAAGAGATTCTAGAATCTGGAAAATCGCGAGGTGTGAGAGAAGTCGGCGAATATCTTCGTCAGAGTTGTCAACGCGAATGAATTTCAACGAGGATTAACGAGTGTCGCCGCTTCCGCCACGTGAACTTTGTTCCGTGGAAAGTAAGTAAGCACCACGGATATCTATGGCACGTGGCGATCATGCGGATACCAACGTGTAACCGATGCAGAAACGCCGAGGGTCGTTTTAGTCGATGCAAAGCGTTCTTTTTTCTTGCGATCGTATCACGTGCGTTTCAGTAATTTATTAAATTATATGAGAATGTATACACAATCGGATAAACAATTTTTTATTGTTGTTATTATTATTATTATTGTTACCGGCAAAGCAAGAAATCAATTCTTCGCGTATTCGCGATTAGGTAAGCACAGAGTCACGAAAGTATTCGAACAGCTTGTAGACATGTTTTATGAATATGTATATTATTTGTATTATACAAAACATATTGAAGTTTCATTAGCACTGTTACTGAGGTCTGACTATCATCATTATTGATAGAGTCTAAAAAATATCTGAAAATTTGCATAGAGATTATAACAACATTTAAACAATTAACTATTTATTACGTTAATAAGTATCGATATACAATGGGACTATCTTTAACATTTATTATTCGTTTAGCATGGCTATTAAGTATATATTTGCAGCAAATATCTTTTCATTTTCAATACACATTTTTCGTATTTCATCGATATAATCACGACAGTCGCGCCTTCTTACGATGCTAATAGAATTGCAAAATCTTTCATTTAACAACAATAACGTATACCTGTACGATCCATGCATATCCGATGAAGAACGTTATCGTATTATTATATCTGCATTTTTATCTGTTTATTTCTATCCGTATGCGTGTGAAAACGATACGTGTCCATTGCAACGTGACAAAGTTTGCTCATCTACGAGTCATAAAATTCGGACTATCTTCAAAGAAAGATCATAAACGATGTTCGCGTGTAATTTTGGAGACAAAGAAACGATTTGCTTTGGACGATACGTATCCGTGCATCGAAAAGCTGGCACTTGCCCAAAACATGCAGCAATGGTCGGAAACAGTTTGTGTTAAAATCTGTCCCTAACATAATTGAATAGCCGTACACTGTACGCTCGACGATCTATTTATCCTACGAGGAGACACTGCGTAAGAGACTGTGTCTTTGCAGTGTACAAGACTAAACATTAAACTTCTTCCGCACGAAGAACGCGACTATGAATAGCCATCGAGTAACTGGACTCTGTTTATCGCATTCGCGATTACGATTATCTTGACGTTACGGTGACTCACTTTTTATACGATTCCTTCTTGTTTCTGGGAAACGTACTCGAAGTTTGATCGGCTAACTAATACGAATCATCGAACGATTAATTACTACAAATTTTTGTTCTACTTGAAACCGGACGAAAGATTTTACCGAGAAGTCATTTATTTTCCTAATTGACCCTCTTACGCTCGATACTGCGGATATGCAATTTTAATTTTTTACTACTTTAGTACATTATTAATCGATAATAGTATTTTTCAAAGGTGTTTATCATTTAAACGTAATTTTATATTCTTCTCCTAGTCTTCTAGTAACGCACTTGTATTGACATATTTCCGCGAAATTTTAACGCAAAAGTATACGTCTCATACATCAAAGCCAAAGCACATGAAACGAAATAGAGCGGTCATGGATTTACGGAGGATTAACAGCTAGTAAAAAAAGATCATTTTATGAAAAATATTCGTCCAAGCAGCAAGGTTTAATAGAGCGCATGGCCGTAAAAAAACAGCAAATTCTTGCGAATAACATACGCCACGTGAGAGCTTCGCGCAAGTAGCAGCAGCCAAATAGGACAAATTTATCATCCAATCCTCCTCGTTCTGACGCTAAACGAATCTCGCTATACTCACAAAGCATCCCAAACGTCAATATAATAACTTTCTTTAGTCGACATAGTCGCATCAACAAATCCACAATTCACAGATTATAAATCGCTACGGTTTTACGTCCTCCTTATCGGATGCACGCGCGCTATAAAATGGAAGATGGTTCAAAGCAAAATTCAGTTTACATAAAGAGACGAGAATCGAGGAAATGTAGATGCAAATCAAACGGGAAGCAGTCGTAAACATTCACGTGCCGACGAAATAGTTGGCAGACAGCCGCTCGATGGTCTCCTGCTACGCGTATTTTTTTAATTTCACTCGGACTTCGCGATTTGCCTCTAACGACCCACTTGCGTGGATATTGCGCGGATCGCACGCACGCGGGCGTTTTCGTTTTGGCCGCGAAACACTGGCAAACATCCAAAATTACACGCCCGTAATTCCCTCGATTCAACGCGACCCGGAATTACTCGCGTCGTCCACATACTACTTAATGACGTTTATGTACGCGTAATAACTAGAATTAGATTTTTATAACATTCGTGGAACATTTCAAGATGAAGAAGATGCATGGTGTACACACGATACGCAAAAATATATCGGTAAGATGTGGTCATTTGGGTCAACCAAGCGTCGACATCATGAGACTCGATCTCGAGCCTATTACGGAAAAATTTGTTGTATTGTGTTGGCAACTAAGTTTGTAATATAATACCGATAGAACGAGAAAGTCATGTATACAGCTACTTTAAATGCGGTAAAAGAAGAAAAGAAATATTAGCAACGAGAAAATAATTCGATTAACCCTACGGTAAGGTTATTGATTCGTTTAGTTTCCTTGTGATTGAGATTTGCAGCGGTTTCCGGAGGTCGGAGCTAGATGGAACCAATCTAGAGTGAGTTATGTTGTTTAATATCGGCTAATAAAATGTGACTCATCGATAGGCATAAATTAAACGATGATGTATTGTGCCGAGCTATCAATAGAATTCTTAGTAAGCTGACTTCTTTTTATCTGATATTTAATTGACTGTCTTTAATTAAATGATGAGCGGGCAAAATGGTATAAAAATACATATCTTTAAAAGTAAAACAGGTATTTTCAACAACGTTATAAGGTACTCATAGCTGTACAAACAGTGACGTACATACGTAAAGAACGAAAAGCAAGGCGCGCGTGAATTCCAAATACGAAGGGAACTACGATGTAAATATGTCACTTTCTCATACGGCTCAGATAACAGCGGCAGCATGTAACAGTGTCTTGTAATTGGATTAAAACACGTGTACGCGTAAGTCACTGGGAGTCAGATTGACGAATATGATTAAGCACGGACAGCGGTAGTAAGTACATATAATGACGTGGTCGTCATTCCAAATACTTTTTCCCTGATTAATTGCCAGCTGATTTCATCGGACGACGAATAGAATGAAAATGGCTGATGGACAGATCAAGAGCTGAAACGTCTAGCTGATTGACAGTTTAACCGATAATAGAGTACTTGGAATTGACTCTGGTGATAGCTGGAAAAATTGGCGCGAAGTCTATTAATAGACTTCAAATGTTTCAAGCTCTAATAAAAAGACGATAAAAGTGAGACTTGCGAGAATTTTATTCTACATTTAAGAAAAGCTTAGAGAGATTTTAACTGAGAATTTGAACTCCTAATCCTAAGCTTGGAATTTTTATATCTTGCAAAAATTCGTCATAGGTATATCGTACAAAACATAGAATATATCAATAATCAAAAAGCTACGAACTTTTCGAACAACCTAATATTTAATTATTTCTACTTAACTGGAAAAGGTACGTGTCTACGGGTTAAAGGATAAGTGAAAGTTGATATTTCGCGAAAAGTCTGCTCAAAGTGAAATTCATGCTCCGGCTATATGTATGTACATACACATAGCGAGATTCGACATACAGTGGAACGAGTCGCGAGAAATTTTCATTTATCTGGCGATTGTTCGTAAGGTAAGTGAGACACGTTCACGGTCTCGTTTGTTATATTGTTATAATTTATGGGGATTACAAGGATTTTCCAGGCAACAGTGCCACGAACAAGCACATGTGCTGGGAAATATGATATAGCACCGCAAGCATCGTATCTCAATCTTATCGAGCAGGATGAATTTCACTGCGAAATTAGAGAACCGAACTCTCCTAGTAAAAATAAAAAAAAAAAAAAAGAAAAAAACAGTAGAAGAAAAGGAAAAATCACCTTGAGTCTGAAATATGGACAGTTCCGCTTATCTTTCTCGTTCTCCACAAATATATTAAAACTCGTGTTTAAAATCATCGATTGGTCGTTATCAGTGGAATGCAAACGCAAGCTGAGCAAATTCGCGTGTATCGCGTACCACACGCATCTAAAAATAATTCGTCGTATCAAAAATCCGCGAGATCAAAGAACGGAAAAAGAGCGAAATGAACGAAAACTGAAAAACACAAAGTACGAAAACGAAACGCGAAAACTGGCGAAAGCGGCAGCCTTACAGGAGATAATGGTAAACGACCGTGCGCTGGGTATCTTAAATTGAAAGAATGAAACAGCGATGTTATAAAATCGATCGAGCTTGCTTGACAGTATCGTTACTTTTGATCGTCCGAACAAAAATTCGACAAATCAAAACAGAGATATCGACTTAAAACTCGTTGCTTCTTTACAGCTGGCTTTTTCACAGGTTAACTTTAACCAATACATTAACTGAGTACTACGGAGAAAAAACAAGACGGGTCATATTTTTTTATTTTTCATAAGAGAGCAGTTCTAAAGTCCAGTGCCTTGTCAACGAATCACAAATTGTTAAAACTGTTTTTATACGAAATAAATGGCTCGTGCAATGAGCAACACGTATTTAAATCATCCTCTCTTATATAAAGCAGTAAATATAGTGACATTGCCGTGCCCGAATATTAAAATGTAACTATACTATGTACAGTAATGTATAGCCTTGTAGCCATCAAATGATAACAAAATTAGGAAGTCAACGCAACTAAACTTATCATATTTTCCCATGCAGTCTACATTTATAATCTTTACACTTTATATTCTTTCCAGCAAGAATACGATGCAATTTTATGATCAGCAGAGGCGAAGGAGGCGATCCAATGCCGTTTTCACCGTCGCCACACGCTGTTCTTTTTTCTTTTTTTTTTTTTTTCTCCTTTATTCCTCTTGCCCCCTTAGTAAGATCTCTAACTACTGTTTCTCGTACCGATGCAATGTATCGCGTTACAGTGATCGGCATGTAACTTTATAACACGTTCCGCGAGAGACTATTTCCTTCTTCCAGTCATAGACCGCAATGTTATTACTACCGAGCCCGAGCAAATACACACGATTTCGCAGTTTCCTCGCGGGCCTAACAGAGACGCGATATTTCATCGGGATAGGTAATAGGAAATCGTCGGCTTGTACTCACGGGGGAAATCGCGTACACGAGCAACGTTTCACTAAATAATTATTCAACAACGTTGTAAATCAGTCGGGACGCGGACACGTATCGTTATGCAGGCGCGAGGAGAGCGCGCGTGCCACCGGTATAAATTGCTATAATTCTGTAAATTCCACCGAGAACCCATTCCTCTCGCCCTTTCTCTCTCTCTCTCTCTCGCTTTCCGATTGGCGCGCTTACCTGTCCGTAATTACAAGCTGACGTTTCTACATATAAATTCGTATTCGCTCCGGAATTGGTATCGTTACGATTCCATAGGGTTAACGCCTTCTGCGTGGCTGCAATTACGCGTCTGGAAACCTACCAATCTTCTAACAGGCTTATAGCATCCGTGAAATGGAGCTATCTAATCTACGAGCGAGGCGGTTCGAAGCGAAAGAGAATTTATCGAAGCATGGAGGAGTACGGCAGATCAGAAGAATCTCGTATCGCGATCTACGGATGGCTCGTTCGATTATTCCGGGAGCTTGTCGTTTGAATAAGCCTGTAGAATCCGAGCGGGCGGGTGATTCAACCGCTTCTTCTTTTACCATGAATGGCACCGCATTGTTCCGTGCTTCCGTGTAATGCACGCACACGAGTACACACACGCGTACCATACAACCGCGTACGACAGAATTCTGCAGAAGTAGCTATCGTATGTTTTCCCCGCGTACAATGTTCGTGACTGGTTTTATCGCCGCCAGGCCCTTCGTACCTCGTCGCACGAACCTACACGACGCGGGCTAGTTTGCGACGATCGCGCGAAAACACGCGTTCCTCGCACGATTTCGCGATTTCATGCCGCGCTTTTCGTTTGTCAACGTCGACCGTAAGAAAGAAAGATTATTTCGGCAACTGGCCAAGTTCGATCACCTTAAATCTCCTGTTGACCGTAACCTTTCGTCTAGAATGGCGCAATTGCCACGCTTACAGTTGCGTTTAACGATTGCCGTAACGACATAACGAGCCTAACATTCGGATTTTTTATCACGTTGCCGGCCACGTGAGTTTCAGCGGTGACCCGCGATATTTGCCCGCGGAAAAACTTGAAAGGGAAAAATGAGTAATGGCTTCGCGAAACTCGGGCCGTATATATGTAACTTTAATACGATTATTGTAAATAGGAAGATGTAACCGCGGTTGTTTAACGATTTAATCGTTGTTCCGAGAAGTACGTTGCAATACAGGGTGACGCAAAAGTACTATAAAGTAATATGTGTAATCGGCAATTTAAAAATTGTATTTTACAAAGAACCGATAAATCCACAACGCGAAGAGGATCGAATAAGAAATAATTTTACCATAGGCAAATTTCCATAATTCCAAATAATTCTTACGATTAGCTATAATTTCCATAATTTATCTTCTTACTGAGACATCGAAACTTACGATCGTTTAATCTCTCTGTTATTCTGTACCATGACCAGAGATTCCACATCAAAGATCAAGTCTTACGTTCAAATTAAACGAAATTCACGGCGATTAATTCTAATGAAAGCGACATTTAACGTTGCTTCGGTCTCGTGTCTCCTGCCCTGTTTGCATCTGAATATCAATCGCACTCGTTCCGAGCGAATTAAGCGTGTGTTTGTCGCATTCGCGTACCAATACAGCAGTGCTGGCGGAACTCGCGCGTCGCGGGTTCAAGCGTACTCGGCTGAAAGCTGCACGCGGAGAGAGCGAACGGGTGTGTTTGCGGTTCCATGGCGGACGTGGACCAAGATAACACGTTAAAATAGTACGCCAACAAACGATAACACGCATTTAGAATATCTGTCGCAGTGTCGTTCCTCGCGATATTGAATCGCGCGACTCTCTATAATTGCAACGATTCAAATAGCTAACACCCTTCTTCATCATCGTCTTCGTTCACGTTGAGATACGAGGCGGAAAGAGTAGCGCAGGAAAGAAAAATGTAGAGTACATAGGCGCGCTTGTCTCAGTTACCACGATAATGATAAACTACAACTTCTCATCGACGTTTCAGACGAGGTCGTTTACACGTGTTGCTCGACGTGTTGTTCAGGGAAAAATCATTTCGTTAATCTTACCTAAGCAACATGGCAGAGTAACTTCAGGGAGAAGATCGTCGATACTCGAACGCTATATTGAGAGCATGCTGCTGCCAATCGATACTCTTCGCGCTTTCAGCCTGAACTTCTGACAGCCACCTGCAAGACAATGATAAGGCGATCCTTGTTTTATTTCATTTTTTTATCTTCACATTGGATTTTCATGGAGTAATCGTTAAATAAGGAGAAAAAAAGAAAAAAAATCTGATGATTTGGAGTCGACTTGTCGATCGATAACGAGTTACTTCGACAAATTCCTTCTTCCTAAAGTTAATATTTGTTACAACAGTCGAGGAATTAGTACGTATTTCATTCGCATAAGATAAATCAGTTATAAAAGATACATATTTAACAGCATTATAAAACGAAGGATTGAATAAATATACATGTACTGAATAACTTACATAGGCAACGATCGGGAAACTCGTCACAAGGAAATTATCGCAAGAGCCACTATTCAAGTATAACACGCGACGACATACCAACGGGACGACAGATATGTTAATTTCTCAATTATCATTAAATATCGTTCTTAAATTAACCGCAACGTTCTCTACAACCGCAAAGACTACACGTTACTAAGTAGACTTTTGTCGAACCTAATTTCTCGAGTCTCTCGAATGATAAACAAATGGATCTAACATAGAGGTGCCTCACAAAAAGCGAATTCCAATCGAATTCCTCGTCGCATCCTTATCTCCGGCGTGGCTATAAAAAGAAACGTTCAACTTCGACTAAGAGCATTAGTTGTTCATCCATAACTACTACACAACCTACAAATTCCTCTAACTACATATTCTCCGAATGGTCGATCAACAAAGCGCAAAAAGCACGTAGCCAATCGTTCCGGAACTCTCTGTCGGTCGAACGTGGAACGCGTAATTCTGCTTGCGTTCTAGAGTTGGAAAACACACACCTGGCTGGCGCGTGTCACGTTCATTTAAGAGCGGTCATGTTGACGCGGGGCTCGTAAATGTAATCGCGTCAATTAAGGCGACACTTACGGATTTCTAATCGGCTGACCCATACGTGCCGGATTATGTCAGCTGTTGGCACGTCGACGATTTTAATCGATTGATTCACGCAAAAGCGCGCTCACGGCGACACGTTCCTCTCTCCTTTTCATGCCATACTTCTTTCTGCTCTCACCTTTTTTCTCTCTTTTTCGTTCTTTTTATTCGCTCTTCCTGCCTTTCATATTCCCGTGTTCGTGCATGGTTTATATAACACCGCGAATGAGGATCATGTATTAATTAGAGCGGTAGTAGGCAGCTGCGTTGCCACGCGACCCTCAGAAAAAGCTGCGCTCAATTGCATCTTCGATTTACACGCGGATCAAAGAGGTAATCTGGGAATAAGAACCGTGTCGATAGACTACGTGTATCGAAGCTGCGCGATAAGCGGGCTCGTCGATATCGGAATTACAAGAACGTAGATATGATAATACACGGAGCTTCGATTTAGAGTAGAATTGGAACAGGTTGAGGCGACGGTTAGTTCCACCTTCTACGAGCAGTCAAGCTTCGATAAAAACTGGACCCAGCATCGGACAGTCTCGGAGATGTCTAGAGCTAACAGATCAAGGACCAACTATTCTTAACGCGGGTCTCCATTGTTCAGGGCCAGGAAGTTGCCTCCTTTGGACCTTTGACTGCATTCAAACGCATTCATGCTTATTTTCTTAAATAATACCGATCCCTTATTTTACACAGCTCAAGCGGAGCCAGTTCATTGTTGGGATCTATTTCTAGATTCTTTCTTCCTGAGTTCTTAATTCATGATAGAGAAATTAGAACTTAATCGTTCTGTAAGAGAGGAACGAGTATCGTAGTGGTTATGCTTCGATCCCAAAAGGAATCGACTGAATGAGCATCGCGATGAGTACGGAACACCCACATGGCCTCGTGAAAGGTATAGAACGTAGGTGATTTCACTATTCTGGCACACGATGCGATGCATCGGATAAGGGAGACGAGGCAGAGTCCAGATATAGACCTGCTGTAGGTAATAGTTCGGTAGGTGGTAGTGGTAGCGCGAGCGGTAGGACCGGTAGGTTTGGTTTACTTCAAGTTCGTTGCGGCCAGCCGGTTCGCCACTTTTCTTCTTCGTCTCTTCCTCTTCCTTTTTCCCTCCCGGGCATTTTTCTCCTTTTTTGCCCTCTCCTTCCCTTCTTCTGCTATTTCCTCCTCGTTCATGATCTCCCACCGCTTGGTCGTTGATCTCCCCCTTTCCCTCCTCCTTTTGCTTACTCCAGCATCCCTCTGTCTCCAACTTTCTCGCTCTATTCCATTGGAAGATATTTATTTTAATGCGAAGCTGAGGTGTAACAAAAAGGTATCGGTTAAAATCGGCTCCTTCGGCATCGCGAACGCGATAACATCGACAAACCGCGTAGCTGGCTTCCGTGAAATATTAGAGGTACCCCGGCCCCGGCTGCTACTACTGCTACTGATAGCCTGTCCTCTTCGTTTCACGAACGCAGAGTGGAACGAAGGGGAGGGACAAGGGGGAGAATTGCTCGTCAGCCGCAGAATGGTGGGAACGGAAAGAAAATCTCGAAGAGCCTCTTTGTAGATACCGACGACTTTGATAGAGGCGTGTCCACGTCGACAACCTACCATTAGGATGAATAAGCATATCTTTATGAGATCTCAACAAACTGCGATCTTCTTCTTCTATTGATTACCTTTTTACTTCTTAAATAACCCACGAATCTTAAGAACAGCTCGCTCCTCGAAAGGGCACGCCATTTTGTCTAACTGACTTCTGACATTATAGTAACTCTATAGTAGATCTAATTATAATTTTTACAACATCTTCGAAATATGCGCGAACGAAATTTTAAGGCCGTGTTAAAGTGGCTTGAAATAAACACGAGATGAGCCGAGTTTGGAATTGCAAACGATATTCAGGACGATGTCCCGTCAGCTAGAATTAACCAGAAGCACAAGGTTGCATAATGCGTAATAAAAATACACGTTACTGTTACCTTACTTTAATTACTGCATTATCCTACTACCTTGTAGCGCCAATTTCCATTTTTACTACGCTCACTTTTGTTACCCAATTATTACCAAACATAACCATCAACGGTTTCATTATACACCGGCAAAAAGTAAATTGGTTCCACCATGTATCTCCCACGAATAGGAGCACGCGCGCATGCGCCCGCGCAGTCAGAAAAAAGAGCGCAGAAATCAAAGTATATGTAGCATGACTGACATACGTCTCCGGCCGAGTATCAATTGTGAGCGTGTTTCACCGAAGCAATAAGAAACTCTATCTGTCGGAATCTCCATTGCCGAGACAATATCCATTATTATATTACATCATTGCGTAATCGACGTTTACGGTTTTATAGGACTGGCCTCGCGCGCACGCCGCGCGCGTCCAGCAAACTCGAGGAATCGGGGCCGTTCGGAATGTTCCGTGAAAGCTCGGATTCCACCGATCGCACTGGCAGACATACTGGCAGCACCAGAATTTCCCGGTATTCGTGGAAGTTAAATGGTACATACGTGCGTGAAAGAGAGAAAAAAGAAGTATGTTTAACGCGCGCACAGCCGATCATTGCGAATTATCCGTCATGATGCAAGACCGGCGTCCTGAAGTTCGAACCATATGCGATATATCGTTTCTAAAAGCGATTCGCGTCTCGATCTAGTTCTTTCGAACTTCGCGCTCAATTTCATATCCGCTAATTAGTTAGAGGATCTTTGATTTTTCGTATTCGTTTTTATTAAGAAAGAGAAAGAACGAAGAAGACGATTTCTTCCATAAATTTCTCGTTTGATAGGAAAACCCCTGGGGACGAGGGAATCACGGATTGGGGGTTTTAAGACCGTTTCGCATGGAACTGGTTCTAACGGAGTTTTATGCGGCTCGCAGTGGACCAGTTTTGCGGCCGTCAATGAAGTGCACTGTACACGAGTCGCGAGCGCACTCGAGGCGGCGAAGAGGGGCGGCTGGTGCTGCTGCTGCTGCACGCAGTGCACATAGTCCAGTGTCCAGTGCCGAGAGAACCAGTCATTGGCCGATCGGCCAATCGCGTCACGGACCAAAAGAAGACGACCGCCGGTCGCTCGTTTCGAATGGTTCGCCATGAGTCGATTCGTGCGACGATCTATCTTCTCTCCTCTCTCGCTCTCGTCACTCTTCCTTGTCTTTCCTTATCACGTATGCACCACACACATACACATATACGCACACGCGATTCTCCGTTCTCTCTGTCTCCACTCTCCCCCTCCCCTTCTATCATCCCCTCCTTCTTTTTCTTCTTTTTCTCCGGTCTTGTATCTCGTTCTTTCTTTCATCCGTGTTCCTCTCCTCGTCCGCCTAACTTGCTTCTTTGTCTTTCTTCCTTGCTCGTACGTTGCGTGGCCGCTCTTCTCTTTTCATTGGTCTCTCCTCATTGCAAAGTGCCGTAATATTCTCCTGCCGGAGTTATTTTCGTCGCGCTCACCCAACCAGCTCTCCCGAGGCGGCATTGCACGGGTTGCTCTCTGCGCATTGTCTCGAGGCCCCTGCTGGAGTAACTGGATTTCCAGGCTAGCAAGGCGATCGCTGCCGATACCGCCGATCTTCCCACTTTGCTTTTGTCTCTCCCCTTCTGCTTCTTCTTCCCTAAGCTCAACCTCCACCTTCACGGCGAGTTTTTCTACCCAAGCAAAGAGAAACGTTCGACGGTACACGTTTGGACGTTTGCCAAACTTATCGAATAATCACTACGATTAATCTCGAATCCTATCACGTTTCGTTTCATTTCAACGATGGAAATTCGTTTTGTTTCAACGACCTTTTAATTTTAATAAATGCGATTCAGTGCGTCGTGCGTGTAAACGCAATATCGTAAGCATTTGAATTAATTTAGGATTCGCGATAAATTATGAATTAAGAGAAAGAATAGAATTTCCATTGTTGTGGCCATTTCAGGAAATCATCTTCACTCGATCAACGAAAAGAGGCGCTCAAGGGGTCGAAGCGGTCGAGAGCGGCTCGGTAAACCACAGTGCCGCTTTTAGACTCGTTAAATACATCTGCAGATCGTTAATCGGGGCCTGAATGAAAGGAACATCATGATCAGCCGAGACAACCGTGCTCGTAATCTCTCGTGTACACACTGCGGACCCGTACACCGTCCTCGGTAGTGTGTGCTGACCACGCGCGCACGTGTGAGTGCCACTCGTTACTTAATGCTTACTTATGTCGGCGCATTACTCGTTAGTCATTACTCAACCACCCTTATGCCGTACAACACACAGCAGCGCTTTTGATATTCCTCGGATCACGCAAGCCGCTGAACCGAAAATTAAAGACACCGCGCATCGTTGTAACATTGAAAAGTAACCGTGCTCGCGGAATCGAGAATATTTATTAATCTCAGGCCATGAATTTTTAGCGTTACATTTCCAACAATATCGCGGCATTCCATCGACTGTTTTGCATGACGACTTAATTAGAGAGAACGGTATCAATGGAATTTTCACTCGTAGAAAATCATCGAACGAGCAATTATGGAATTTCTCTCGTATTTTTACCTTTTTTATTTTGATACGACATTCTAAATATTTTATACAAATCTTAAATCAAGGACTTTTTTTCTAAATTGGATATACATAGACTTACGAAAGTATTCGAACACGCGTAGATATCTTTTACGAATATATATTATTTTGAAATTTCACTAACACTTTGCGATAAATATTTTGTAATTCCTATACGTTTTTTTAGATTGGTTTCAAGCTTGACCAATATAACCTTGGTTTATTAAAAATTCCAAAACGTTTTACATAACACGTATAATATTTATATAAATATAAAATCTGTCTATGATAAAATGTCCAAATATATTCGTCAGCTTGTGTATTATTTCGTGTAATACTTTGGAAGGATATCGTCGGATTACATTATGGATTTCATTAGTGTTTTACATACCTGCGTTACACACAGTGTAAACAAAACACGCGAACATTAAGTGACTTTAATATTGCATAACCAGCCATGACTTCGACTTTGATAACGATAAAATTCCATTTTCATAAAGCTTTCGGTTCACGGGCTACTTTTGCCATCGATAAACTCTTCAAATGAGATACAACGTATCGTCGTGTTCTACAGTGAATAATTAAGTTATACATAGAACGAGATAAGTAGCAGCAGATTACATGTAACTTGGAAAGAACATCGAATCCCTCTTATCCCGTCGAATCGGCCAAGGGTTAAAAGTCAGAGAAAAAACGCTGGTATCGCGTAGGAACTGGCTACTCCGAAAGATTCGTAAAAACTGTGCAATCATGACTGCTTAGCTCATTCTACGTTTTATTAATTTCTCCCGAACGGACTGGCACAGGTCAATCGCGTAATTTCAGTGCTCGCGCGAAGCATATAGCGCTAATTACGGCCATTAAGCACGGCGAATACTTAGCTTAACTGATTAATTAGAAAGCACGTTTTTTTTCCACGCTCGAATCGTGGCCGTGCGCACTCGTACGCGCGCTCGACTCGCATACAATAAGATTTCAGTTCAACTAGAAACACGGAATCGGTTCACCTTTTATTCTATATAAGATAGAATTATTTATGTCAATCTGTCAGGTTAATCGATGTCTCACCGTGGCGATTTCGTTTCTTTCTTTCTTCGTTATAGATCGAGATCTGTTATATGATTGGCGATTATGAGGCAGTTGGAAGTTGAAGCCATTTTTCAATTCTGCTGTCACGTTAGATATGATTAGACGTTATATATATTTGGAATTATGTATAATTCTCGCTAGAAGCTAATCATAGAATTATAGATAAGTTTTATCCCATTTGTAAACAACTCTTATAAATAACGAAATGTTCTTATGAATATCTTGTACTTTCTATATACATTTTCAGATTTGTTTCAAACTTTATCAATACAACCACGATAACCGAGTCTCATTACAATTTGTTAATTTAAACTTAAATTTAAATTGAAATTAAAAAATGTATAACACTCATCATATATTCGTACAAAATTTCTGTAAGTGTTCGAATATTTTCATGAACTACTTATGCCCGTGAGTACAGAGAATAGCAGGATGGAACGGATATCTCCGGTGGATACAAATGCTGTGCGATGATATTAAACTGCTCGCATTAATTGCCATTAGATATATCGAACATCATACATCTGCATCGCGCCACTATCTCGTCTATCGAGATATAAAGGGAGACCAGAAGCTAACGAGAAAGAGAGAGAGAGAGAGAGGAGAGAGAGAGAGAAGGCACGGGTCTGAAGCGTAGCGGTTTCTCTCAAGATTTATTGCCTGTGCTCGCAATTTACGCGCGTGTATCCTGAACTGAAATTATGCAAAACAGTCGCGGCCTGACAAGTGGCATTTTTATCGGAAGACCCATTATAAAATATCGAGTAGGCACGCGGAGCGCACACCAGAGAGCGCAGCGTAACGCACGCAGCGACGAGTTGCTCGCGCTGTTACGCGCCACATGTTGTTTCACGTCTTCGCGTGAACCGTGTCGTTACTTCGTATCACGATGAAGTCGAGCGAGTAAAGTTAACCGAGATGGTGAGCTACTTGAATAGAGTTGTAGATAGGATTTTTACAGGTGTCTCGCCGGTTTTAATCCTCCTTCGTTAAGCGCAACTGTTTTTCTTCTGGACTCATTCCCGTCACCAGTCTGCAGCTACACGTGTCCTATTTTCCTTTCTTCCTTCTTTCTTTAAAGCTCTTCTCTTATTCAATTTTCTTCGCAACATGACCATACACTCATGTACGGATATTGTTATGCAAAAAGTAAAAAGTAATTCGGCGGTAAAAGCGATTTTGCATTAAATGAAATGTAAATGCACGGAACATTAATCAAGCGTAACGACGTTGGAGAACCGAGCGCGGAAAATACTGAACATTTTCAAGGCCCGGTTTCTTTTCGCATAACCGAGTAATTTTATTAAAAAGAAAATAAATAAGTAAGATTTGTTCGATGTGGAAACGCGTGTAGCAATAAGTTGAGGTTGAGCTAGCAGGGCCACCTGTTTGAGAGGTCTAACAATGTTGCAGCTTAACAGTGGTATAGCGGTCAACAAAGAGGTTAAGCATCGACATTCGGAATAATTAAGTTCATTAAATGTCTCTGCTGGTACGGTCGTTCCACCGAGTCGCTTTTGAACGGCGTACGATGAAAAGCTATTGTTTGGTTGCCGACAACGGCGAGCATCTCTCCTGGACAATATTTATCGTGGCAACCTTTGCTCCGTAGCTTCCAAGCGAATTTTATTTTCTCGAATTACCAGCGTCCACGAAGCTGATCGAACGGGAGAAAACATGACACCGAGATTCTCTCATTTTCGTATTAGTATCATAAATTTATTCCATTTGCTAAAATCGTTTTTTATCCACGCCTAGTAGAACACACGATCGAACGAGAAAATACACGCGAATTTACCGACGCAGAAAAGTCGGTAATCGACCTACATATTTTTCGATTCCATATTTCACGGTCCCATTACGGGAACGAAATCGCGTCGATATACATTGTACGTAAGTTTAAGATTTATTGGGGCACAAATTACGTTTCGAGACGCTCGCGATATCGTTTGGGATCGTGTAACATGCACTGTTTACATTTTCATTAACTCCTATAAAATTGTCGTCTAAAACCATGCGCAAACAGCGATAACCAACCGAATGAAATTTTTTGACGTCCGAAAGTACCGACTATGACTCAACTCGGTCGTAGCGACGCCACGTGTGAATTCGAAAAAATATTAATCTTCCTCGAATCCTCTTCGACGAACGAGAAACAGTCAACAAACCGATGACACCTGTGTTACATACTAAACCAGAACTGATTCAAGAGCAGAAATATATATATGATACACCGTGCACGAAGAAACGAGCGGGTTGAAACGCGGAAAGCCTCGATGGAAATTTTCCTCTACGTTCTCTCTTATCTGCTCGTTAAGTAAACTGTTAACGGTTAGAATACGGTGGACCCTGGGACGCGATACATCAGACGTTGTCGCTCTAGTATATTTCTCAAGTTCCGTGGCGTCGTCGCAGCCGCAACTTGATTTCGTTTGCTCTTATACGTCAGAGATTCGTGTATCAGAGCCAAGCGACGAAAATACGTTGTTTCGATACGCTGATTACGAGAGAGAAAGAGAGAGAGAAGGGGAAGAGAGAGAGAGAGAGAGAGAGAGCAAATACTACATCGAACCCTTCCAATACGAGGATGCGTATACATATATATGTATTCTAAAATGTTTTTTCTGCTGAAGCTTTTTACCGCTATGCGATTAATCAGCATTCCTAAACGTGCATATATGTGGTAAAAATACACGTATTTGTACACAACAGAACGAAAATACCAGTAGTCAGACTGTACAACGTAATCACGAATCGTTTGCTAGCTCATTTCCTGAACGAACGTTTGACGTAGAAGAGACGCGTCAACACGATGTATACACGTTACGGAAATACATGACGGGCCCGGGAGCACAAAGAAATTTTAGATTTCCATCACAAGGCGCGTGTCAGCATTCCATAAAAATTCGTTGTCGCGTTATACACGTCGTCGCAGCAGCCGCGATGCACTTTACCCGCGTCAGGGGGCCTCGCACGCGCTATCACTTCCTCTATGTAGTATTATTCATGAACATATAATATGTATATAATGCTCATGAATAAGAGATTTGACACGCGCCCTTCTTATTGTTAAGTATTCGATCTTTCCGCTAAAGTACAGAAAACTACTAGAAAATGAATTTATTATATATATATATACATATATACATACACATACATATGTGTGTGTGTATATAACATAATATAATCATCATTGAAGCATCGGTATTGTCGTTAAACCATCGTGCTGTTACACGCGCGCGTATAGATCGAGTGACACTCAAGAAATTTTGTCAAAGGAATTTCCTTTGAGCAGCTGGCGCTCATCCAATCGTTTACTCTAGCGAATGCCTGCTAGAAACCGTCCTATTCGCTCGTGTGTACCGCGTATCGCACCACTATTCCCGCCGGTTCTCTCTCGTGATCACGAGAGAGAGAAAGCAACGTGTGTACCGAATGAGAAAGAGAGGAGACAAGAGTGAGAAGCGAAGAAAGTAAGGAAAGAAGAGGATAAGAGAAAGAAGCTGCGAGTGGGGAGTCTTCACACGGGGCGCACACGGTTCTCTGTTACCTGCGACTCGTGGCCGTGTCCAGCATGGTAATCCAATCCTGCGGATGGGGGGCTACCTCGTCATCCCTGCGGGTCTTTCGTTGACCGATCGCGAAAAGTCGAGGAACTTCACTTAACAGTTATTTCCGTCTTTCGTCAGGCACTACTCGTTGGAAAATAAAATCACTCCACTCGCACGATTGGCCGCGCGGCTCGTCTACGTATGATAGAACGCGGAAGGACGCCTTTACTGGCGCGAAGACGACGCACTTCTATCCGCCAAGTTTTTCTTTTTCGTCTTTTTCCTTGCCCTTTTTCCACGAAACGTGGTGTAAATATGTGCACTGCCCGCGGCAAACGAAACGTCGAACACCACACGCTATATCGGTATACGCGCGATCCACAATCCACAACGAAATCACGGATTCGTTTTACGAAGACGAAACGCGCCACCGAGACAGCCAATTGTCATACTCTTATAAACAACCGTACGCAAGCAGAGGCCGCAATATACTGAACGAACACATGATTCCGAAGGGGTCTAGTGTCGCCGTACAGCGTGCAGGTGGCAGCACCGAAGCGGCGCTCCGATCGAGATCGGCCATACGCCGAATCTTCGAAAAATTTGCCGACAATTTTCGCTTTTCCCATAAAAATTACCGCGAAATTGACGCGAATGTGGGTGAACGAGTGTAATACGTGTCTAGGAATTTTATAGTCATCGAACAGAAGTCAATGGTACTCGCTCGAGCCACCGATGTCAAACAACTATCAAGGCCGAGCATGATCTGACTGAACGCGAATTAATGTAAGTGCATGTTTACTATAGCCGATAATTTGTACGTATTTTGAAATCATAACGGTCTACTAAATATTAATATCGTTTTCATCGAATTAGTGGGATTCGAATGTGTTCACGTTGTTAGATCTTGATTACGTTATCGGAACACTTTTTAGGCTAATCAAAGCTCGCTGATTATGGCGGGAGAAAATATTCCTCTTAAATAGATGTCCCTAACTCTATCGAAAGTGAACTTTTTTGTGCATGTAGAAGGCGCTGTAACTGTCTTAAAATTGTTCGTTTCCATTAATCGAATGTAATCCTTAAAGTTTGAATTATCACTTATTTTATGATATCATAATTCTTTATTAGCGAAAATTGAAATTTCCTGAAAATTTCCATATAAAATTTTTACAGCTATATTTCAATAAAATTATACATGTATGATTCGTAAGAAATAAGATACGTATTTTATAACTCTAGCGTCCGCAAAAATCGAGCGCCGAGTTTCATCAACGATATCTAGTTAGCAAATAAAATGCCACACCGGGTCAAATGAATTATATCACAGGCGAGTTTAGGTGACGACACGAGGTACAGAGGAGTAGATATTTCGTCATTAGTTTACAATGAGCTAAGGATATTTTTAGAAAGCCAAAAGTTTGCCGTTATCGCGACCACGCGGTTATCACATTCGTCTTGCTATTCTGCACTTTTATGTATTTATGTGTCTTTCTTTCCTTCCAGTCGTAAAATGCTTTCGAATGAAATAAAACTGATAAATCAAAGATCGCACAAGGAGGGGACTATAATTTACGCACAGCTTTACGACTCGCACAGTTCTTAATCATCTCGAAAATATAATTTCTTTGTTCGAACAAATGCTACCTTTTGAATTGGCATTTCTTTGCTTATGACTATCAATCTTTTAATAAAATAGCCGTATAAAATTTCGAGGCTCATGGCGTGCAACAGGTTGCGAGAAATAACGCATCGAAGATGTATTTTACACTGTAATTGTTTGCAAATCTGTAGTCGGCTGGAAGTAATCTTGTTTATAAGACGAAGTTAAGAGGCCTAGTGGTATTTACTTATTTCCTCCGACACTTTGGTTTCTGGTTACGTACTGTAACCGCGATTGATAGTGAAAGCTGCGCGTTTTATCAGCACGGAATGCATACCTACCATATTTTCTCGCTACTGTAATCGTTCTACCATACGAATTTCCTTTCTTTTCTCCCCTTTTCCTTTTTTCTACCAGACAAGGAATGTCAACGTTTTTCAACAGCTAATTGACTGGTCGCAAGTTAATTGCCATAATTTTCTAGTACTTATTATTATGTATCAGTATGCAAAATTTCCAACGAGCACAAGTGCATACCGTGAACATGCTAACTTACGATTGTTCGTACATTAACGTAGGATGTAATAGCGTAGCGCACGAATGCCTTCATTACGCGCGTACACTGTTAATGCACGTGCTCTGCTGTATGCGCGTAAATACGAACGATAATGCAATGCGTTACGTTGCAGAGAAAGTAGCGTCCGATAAACGAGATATCAAAACATAAAAGTTTCGATAGATAGCTTCTTGTCTCCAATTTAACTAGATTTTCTATCTTTTCCTTTTCTCACTAAATTTATACGAATTGAAAACTCTCTCGTAGAATTCTCCTGTGTTTATCTAATTTATGGTAATAAATGTTTCTCTGTACGACTTAGTTTGTATTCGAAGTCGGACTATAGTGGTCAAAGTAAAAGATTCTCGCGCGAAGGATGGTCATGCCTCCTTCTTGAAGCAACAGACCGTCCCCCTATCTCGTTCAATTAATTTCTCGGCCGAGTTCGTTTGTACCTCTCTTCCTCCCGCTATCTTCCTATAAATTTTCCAATGTCGCAGCGTCACTTTCTGCACTCGCGATAAAATTCTTTCCGCCCTGTGCGGCGAGGTAACGCGATTTTGGATTTTACCGTTCGGGCCGATCGTTTATGCTTGGTCAGTGGAATTCTTCTTTGAACGAGTGTTTGTCCGATGCGCTTTGTTTTCGCGACGTTTTCAGCCGGAGATCGCACTATTCGGAAAGCAGAAATCTCAATTGAATACAGACCTGTGTACTTGTGTACACAACCACAGTTAGCAACAGTGACGTAGACGACGACGCACAGAAGCGGCGATTGGCTGGTAAAACAGTTGCTATCTTATCTTTTTCCCCGTGAGTGTCAACACTCGCCGCTCGGAGCGTACAATCTAGCGTGCACAGGGAGCGTGTAACTTTTGCGGCCTCTGTCGCCAGCAGCAACATTTTTTTCTCCCACGTTGTCTCAAGCTTATTTCCTGACATTCCGTCGCTCTTATACTTTTAAGTCTCGTTCGAACTGTTCAAGTTACTCGGGTTCAAGTTGATTAAGTTCAAACAATCTGATTTCAGAAGGATTCTTTTCATGGAAAGTAAGAAGGATGCTGTTATGGTCGTTATGAATGTATGTAAAATGTTTATACCAATTATATATACATATATATATATATTCAAATACGTCATTTACGAGCATCTGAGTGTGTTTAACTCAAAAATCCATCCGAACACTCACTCTGTTTGGATTTTTATCGAAAATAGTTGATCGATCATGTGTATGAGTGAGTAAGGGAACACGGCAGCCTAATTACAAGTACATTATCAAGGTAGGAATCTATCCACTATTTGCACCGCGTTTCTTTTCGTGGATTGGTCTCCGTTGTTCCGATTAAACGCGATTCTCATTCGGGATTAATTCGACGATAATTAAAAAGCAAATTGACGAAAGATGGTACGTTGTACGCGATTATAGATGTTGTCGTGTTTTGATTAAAATATTGAACAATTTGTTATCGGAAGATGTTCGTCGAGTATACTTTGAAGTATATTATAAAGGTCGGATATGATTTCTTTTCCCTGTTGTTGAAACGCGAGTTTGTTTTGATCTCGTTGTACCAGTTTCGTTGACTTGTCGGATAATTTCGCGATCATAGGGAAGAGATTTATCGCGGAAAAGGCACGCGAGGCATTCGAGCTGGCTTGATCGGCGAGCCGCGAATCGTGCCGATCAAAATCAGGTTAAATGACAACGAGCGTAGCGTCACGATCGAACGTGTCGAATCGCGACAAGTTTATTTTCAGCTCGGCCTAAGCTTGCGCATATCTTATGTAAAGTAACCGCGTGTGCGTGGACAACAGGTCGTTTGAGCCACAGGTGCGGTACCTTGTAGAAAGATGCAACACGCTACACCGATTGTGAGTATCTCGTTGACAGGAGAATTTCCACCAAGAAAATCCGATAGATTTCATGTAATAAAATAGTCTCCCCTTCTCTCGCTATAACAAAATTTTACTTAGTGCAAAGTTGTGAAAAGATACGACAACGACGATGGAAAAAGTGCCAATCTACAGAAACAAAAGAACGTGGTACAGTAAGGATTCGTATAACGAGAGTTCATTGATTTTCTCCATTAGCTATTTTTCGCTTGTGTAATAAATGACGTTGTATAAGAGAAGAGCTGCAGCGGGAGATTCGATCGGCGAGTATTAATCGGACAATACTTAAAAATTTTGCTCGAGTAAACAAAATTCCTACGAACGAAGTTGTTATTTTCCTTCTGACTTCTTCTCTTCGCACCAAAATGGAATTTTATTTTATCGCAAATCTCTCCTCTCCTTCTGTCTCGTTTCTAATCGCGTATGTCTGTACGCGCAACAACGATGATCTAATTGCTGGTAATCGAGCCGCTCCTTTTCATTCGAGAACGACAACGATGAACCGCGTAGATTAGCATTCTCCTATCAAAATTTTTTACCACTCTGAACGTATTGTTCTACGGCGGATGAAGATAATTCCGTGTCTATAAATAGAAACACAGGCTGGCAGAAGGAGAACCTAATAAAAGTACGCTCTACGGAGAGACCGTTCGCGTTCGACCGAGCGTGAAGTCGAAATAATACAGCGTCGCCGACGCGATTAATATTTAAGCGAATGAATACGAGGTTACAGAATAATTGGGAATTATACGTGCGTGGGATTTGCGTGAATTTGTACGACGAGCATGGTTTATCGATGTACGAAGGGGCGGTGAGACGAGCTGAAGAGAAGAGGGGCAGGGTACGAGGCAACGAATTCTTTTTCTCTTCTTCGGTTTGCTCGCCTATTAGCAGTAAATGGTTGAAGAGTAATTGTACTCGTCACTTGTGTCCGCCGCTAATGACGGATCATTTTACAACATTGCTCCGTCCGACAACGTTCAACAACATCTCGTTCTCAGGAGGCAGATACACCATTTGAAAATTGCGGCGCCGCTTGCAACCTGTATAAACAATCGGCCATTACGCACCGTTATACGATAATCGTGCTTGACGTCAAATATTAAATGATTTCGCTGCGTGAATCAGGCTGTTTAAATTGTCCGGCTTGATTGAATGATGGCCGCTCCTCTAAGTTGGCCGACAACCACTTCACCGTAAATAAGATAGTACCCTATTCTGTATATAAGAGTCGCCTCGTTATACAGGGTGTTCGATTCCTACGTCGTACGTATTATACCAAACGTTCGTCCTTTGGTCTCTTTGGACAGATTTATAAGTATAAGGATTGACTTGGAGCTCGTTACCGATAAACGAGAATAGAAATAGCGTTTTGAGGAATACGAAGGTTGAAACGTTGTCGTTTACACGTTTGCCTTCAAGGGGAACGGGGAAACGACTGGAAGAATTTTCTCCACGAGCTTACTATTCATTTGCTCTATCGAGTTTGCGAAAGACGCCGAATAGTAAATGGCGCAATAAATTCAGAAGTCATTCTAGTATTTGCACGAGCGTTTCACACTTAAGCAGAGAGTGAGAACCGTGGCGTATCGCGATCACGTGTTACGAAGACGCACGTAACGAGACGTGCAAATTAAAGTAACGAAGAGTTTAGTTAGCTGACGAGCCACTAACGGCATTAGTTATAGTTTTCGCGATCGGGAGGCACGACTGATCGTCGAGTTCGACTTGCTCGATATATAAATAAACGTAACAGTACCTATTAGATTATTAAAAAGGAATGGAACGTCGCTGGTATGCATATCCAAACGTACCGGCCTCCCCTATCGTTGTCCCATTCAAGCGGAACTTTCTAACATCAACCTGTTAACTGTAAATCGAAACGAATCTCTATCGACGATGTTCTCCGCGTAAATGAATCATGCGCATGTACGCGTGCGATTAATGTCCCTGAAAGACCGCAACTGGACTTTCATCGGCGCGATCGTTACCGCGCGGCTACGAACTTTTCCCTCGCGGTGAAACGCTTCACTGATGCAATTGGTAAACCGCGTGTCGTCGGTTAATTTTATAATCGCGGATGTTACTTGGTTCATTCGTCGTAGTCACAGACGTGCTCGACTTTGATCGATATTTTCCAATTTTTCACGACAAATCCGCGAGCCGCGCAGCGGCAGATAAAACAGCAGCAGATGCAAGAGAACGCGTGCAATCACCGTTTTGCGTTCAATTAATTTCTTCAATGCTAATAATTTAATGGATCTTGGTGCGTTATCGGCGCCGTTTCATCACGCATCGTGCTCGTGCGCCCGCTCGCTCGTACACGCTTCATGCCATTGCACTTACGTGCAACAACCAGATCTCAGTCAATACCGCGAAATTATCTCGAATCTCTGTGTGTTTGCTCGATATCCATTGTGTTTAAGGAAATTCGTGTACTTCGGTTTTGACAACAATCTAAATACTATCGTCAGACAAACGATTTATTAATGATTTCTTTATTTCAAGAAGAATAATAAACTTACACATGTTTTTCGTACCGTGCATACGATAGATCGGTTCCTTAATTACACGATAAGCATTATCGAAAGAACTTGAAGCAACGAGTCTCTTCGGTCGTTTATGATATATATATATATATATATTATGCATGTATATATTACTCCATAAATAATCGTCTTAAGTACTACGTGCCGGCAGTAAAGAACATAGTTCGCGTTGTTATCGTACGATTTCATCGAATTTCCACTGTCTCGTGGATAACTTCGTGTAGAAACGTTTTTTTTATTACAAACGCCGCATGAATATTCGATTCGTCGCGTCGTAAGAACTGAACGGTGCGTAAAATTAAAATAAATTGACTAGAGGACACTTATATAGAATAAAAAGCACGAGCCTTCTTGATTGTCTAAGCTAATGCGTGGAATATACCGTTATGGCGCGTTGATTTCCGTGCACGAGTTACGTATGCTATAAATAATGTATAAATACATCTGTTGGATATCTCGTTTGTACGTACGGTGTGCTTTGGTACATCGTGTACTGCGAGCCAGGGGGAAATCATATTCGAAAACGAATGGTCGCTCGACGAGTGAACTCGTTAATCGACCACTTGCAGTCTGTGTGTAATCGTTAGATTAAAATTATCGATTAATAACAACGGAACGTGATTGTCGAATCGTTAGAACCAAAACTTGGCCTAGTTATCGAATACTATGATAAATCGAAGAAAATTCCAATCAATTCCTACCTCCTTATCCTTCGAGTTTCCGCAATTATCGAAGCATCGCACTGTTCAGCCATTCGAGCTTCGCACGACGACTTTCATTCATCGAAAACAACCATGGTTCCCCATTAAATTAATCGCACCAATCAAACTTTACTCTCACTTAAACTCTTCACCTTAACTCTTCGATCTTTCATCGCTCCCGTCTCTCAACACGAACAATCAAAACTTTCATATACATATAATCGGGCACTGGTTCGATCTTCGACAACTAAATCACCTCGATGTCGTGTTGACATCGCGCGCTCCAAACCGACTCGAGATAGGAGCTGCACTCGTGGCCAGGCAGGCAGCTCCTTAATCCAATCGTCCTCCCGGATAATAAATCAGTGGCGTGGTAGCGTCCCATCCGTCTATCTCCTCGTTCGACTGCGCCGCTCGTTTCTGACAATTTAAAATCAGAGTGCTGTGCCTCGGGCTGCTGGGCGCGGATCTGCAGGTTGTCTGCGCGATCCCGGCCGGTCCAAGCCGGAAATTCTTGACCCCTGCACGCGGAAAATAAGGCTCGTTACCGATCGTCCAGTTCGATCGTAGAGGCGAATTGTTCGCGTCAGATCGATGCCGCGTTAGATCTTTCACGTCGATTTGCGTTTCTTGTTCGCACAATTTCTCCACGCACGGACACGAGTTGCTGGAGGATCTCCAGTTATCCACGCACGAAGGCCTCGTTGCGCAAGACCTTTTCGGCTTGCACGGACTGTTGTCGACGATGGACTCTAGTTGACTGTTCGCGCCAGAACACTTCTGGTTCAGTTGATCCGAGCTCGCAAAGCGTAATCGTTTCGGTGATTCGCTCGAGCACCTCATGAAGGTTGATCTTACGAGAGATTTGTTTTTAAGAGAGCTTCGTGGTATCAGAGGGTTGGAATTGTTTCTGGCGTAACCGTTTCTTCGATTCTCTCGTTCCCTGCTTCGCTCTTCTCGCAGGATCGGGTCTTCGCCGATCAGCCAGTAGGTTAAACGCTCGCCCTTGCCCTTCATGGAGACCAATCCTCTTTCTACTATTTTGAAACCGCCAACTTGATCTAGGAGTTCCTTCGTTTCTCTGCTGCAGTGGATTTTTAAAGCTGAAAAGCAGACGATATCGAACGTATGATACAATGTTACGAATATTTGGCAATGTGAAACGTCAAAGTTTACATATATCACAGAAAATTCACGAGATACTAATGTAGTATCGCGGACGAGGGGCCTGGGGGATGTTGGGTGAATTATAAACAAGCGGTTGCGGTACATGTGCGTGGTGGGGCTAAGATGAAAGACACGAGACTAAGACAAAAGGCAAGGGGTTGCTAAGGGACAAGAACGAATTAACTATCTATCTAATATCTAGTTGTCTTAATTATGATACGTTATTGTGATTAGTTCACGTTAAACAACCATCGTTTTCTGTTTAATCAACATCTGTTTAATCCATTTATTGTAAATAAAATAATTGTAGTAAAGATCCTACACTAATATAACATATTCGCTGCAAACCTCGAAGTTGTATTTCTTTTTTCGTAAGAATGCGATCGACATAACAGTGGCGAATATGTTAAATGGAAGAATCATTTCGGAGTCCTAATATCGAGCAGACGCATCAGGAAATTATATTCAAATCTACGATCTTCTTTCTTTCTCTCTTGATGCAAATTAATAATTACTTACCAGATCCAGTGGATTCCATGCGGCTAGCAGTGTTCACGGTATCACCGAATAGACAATAACGTGGCATTTTTAGGCCGACCACACCGGCGCACACAGGACCTAGGTGAGAAATAAAAGTAGATTAGTTGTATTTGGCACTAAAATCGTATATCGAAGTTTTCTCACTGAACTAACCGGAATGTATACCAATTCGTAGTTGCAACTTATCCAACGGCCTGTGTCGAATTGTAAATTGTTTTACGGCTTCTAGGAGGCATAAGGACATACTGGCTATTTCTCCTGCGTGCTGAATACCGTTTCGAATTGGTAAACCGCTTACCTGTCGAAAGGAGTATAATTCAGGATCCTGTATCACGTTTAGATACTTTGTTTACTTACCACCATGTAAGCATCGCCGATAGTTTCCACTTTGTAGACGTCGTAATTTTCTATCGTCGAATCGAAACAGGTGTACAAATCGTTCAGAAAATCTACCACCTGCGAGTGAAATAATTTCGTTTGAAATTCATATGCTAATATTTACGTTGATATTGATATTTAACGTTGTAAATTTTCCTCTCTTCTGGTACAATTATTTTAATATAGATATTATACGATACAAAAATACAAGTAGTTGGTAAATTTCGAAATATTCTGGTAAAAATTACCTGCAATGGTGTGCTTTCGGCAGACATGGCGGTGAAGCCGACAATGTCGCTGAAATAAATTGTAACGCTGTCGAAGCTTTCAGCTTCAACTTTGTGTCCTCGTTTCAATTGCTCTGCCACATAACGCGGTAGCATTTCATACAGCAACGCGTCTGAAAGATAAAATTTCGTGTATTATAATTTGAAGGAAACGTGATAGGGTTTTAATTGAGTGGCATTTTATGGAACGTCGAGCAACCTGTCTTTTTCTTCTCCTCCGTTAATTGGTCCGTTCGTTCGTCGACCAGCGCTTCCAGATTATTCGCGTATTTCTCCATCATGGCCATCATGTTGTCAAATATGTTTGGCTTCCTGAGAAAAGCATATCTTTAAGTTATTCCAATTTTTACTCTCTTTTATTTCTTTATCTTGCTTTATTTTGACAATCGGAATTAAATAAAAATAAATTTATTTTATCAGGTGAAATTAAAATGGCAAACGCTGGGTCTATTCTCACTCGTGCAGATATTTCGTCCTTGTTGCTTTCTAATTTACGTTTAACGTACTATATGTAGCCAGTGAATATTCTCGCTTATCGATATTAATTTTAAATACTTATATTTCTAGGATCTTTTATCGATTTAACAACGGTATTAGCGAATTTAAATTTTAGAGAATTTATATTCTCAAGTTACTTGAGTAAATGTAATTATCACGTAGAATCGATTCTTCGCTTTATCGATATAAAATAAGGGTTGAGATATTCAAACTTACATGCCCTTTCTCAAAGGTCTCAGTTTGTTTCTAACGATCTTGAAGTCTGGTCGAGTCTCAGGGTCCTCGGCCCAGCACTCCATCAGACAAGCGCGCACGAAATGGAAACAGTTCTCCAACTGGTTCAACGGTGGTCTGAGATAATTCAAGGAAAACAGAGTAGCTGACAGGGTGAAAACAAAAGCACATAAAATTTAAGTATCTTCTGCCGTCGACAGACCGCGACTATAACGATAATACCTGAACGGTTCTGTATCAGGTTCCCTCGCGATTACTTTCTTCAATATCTCCGAAGGGGTTAATTCCGTGATTCCAAAAGGACCGTGTCTCCCTTGAAGTTCGTACAACACTATAGCGAAAGAATAAACGTCTCCTCTCTGATAATCTCGCACGACTGGCTCTTGGCTTTTCGTCGATCGTAACAGTTCGGGTGCTCGATATAGCAAACCTGTCGAATTTAAACTTTAATTGTATCGTTGTCCAAGACAAATGTCATTCATAAATGGAAAAACTTTGCAAAGAAAGGCCCACGAAATAAAATTCATTGAACAAATTGCGGAAGTTTTACATAGCTCTAGTTGAACTCTGTCTTTCTGAAGATTTCTCCACGTTACCGTAAATATATGTTTGTCCCATGATAAGTCATACGCATATCGCGTCTTTCTTCAAAAAGTTCATAAATTATCTGTTCGATAAATTACCGTGATACTTCTTCATGACGTCGCACGGCTCACACTCGGCGTCCTTTTTGAATTCGTGCAATCCAAAGTCCGCCAGCTTTACAACCCATCGAGAATCCACCAAGCAGTTCGACGTACTCAGCGAACCGTGAAATTTTATGACGGACTCGTGCAGATAGATCATCCCCTGGAAAGCGTACAAGCAGTAGCAAACTTGTGGACGGCGAATTCTATCAAAGGCGACGATTCTGGGATCAATTGCACTCGTCTGGTTGAATACGCGAAATTCTGAGAAGATATAACCCGAAACTCTCGATAACATCGTACGAGTACGAAGTTTCAACGGGTTTTCACGAGGATAGGGAAAGTTTCAACGATCGATTGGGATTTCGATATGAAAAATTATATTCCACTGTCTCGACTACTTCTCTGTGCGAACCGTCGTAAGACAAAATGTTATTCGAAGATTTCTCGTGACAAAATTTCCTTTCTCGTTGATCCTTTTTGGACAAAAGAGTTTGTCGATTCTCGAACGATACGTACTCTGATTATATCTCCGACTAAGGACGCCATGAACATATTATCCAACTTCATGTCCTCGTTCTCCAAGATATCCTGCGAGAAAAAAGACGAGAAAATTATACCGACGAATTGCGAACGTTTCGTCTACTTAATTATAAACTGTCCAAGTAATTACCTTGAGACTGCCACGAGCACAATACTCCACGACGATGCATATGTTCGGTGGATCGGTACAGGCTCCGATGAAAGCGTTCAAATTATCGTGTCGCAAGTCTCGCATCTAGAGAAACGATCATTAATTTGTACATGGATCGGTATATTGGGTTTCGATGTTCTCGAGGCCACAGGTTAAGTAACTCTTGGTCGACTGAATCGTAGTATGTATCCTGTTTATAATCTAATTGAATATATTTAAGATATATTTCTGGGATTATAGATTCGTGCACGCGAGACTAATTTTCCAGTATTGACACGAACTATAGTTAAAACCACAAGTTTCTACCGCAGCTCTAACAATATTAGCTCAGTTATTTGAGAAGGTCCTCATCCGCCTAATAAACTAACATTGTTAGTGAAAGTTTACGAGTTACGAGTTTCTAATATTAGGTTGTCTCAGAAGTTTCTTTCGCTTTACAAGGAATAGATGCACATTACAATAGATGCACAACATTTTTTGTTTTATATTATTTTATTGAATTATGTCTGATCCATTTTGTCCTATTTAAGATAAAGACCACAACATTTGACAGATTAGGGTTTAAAGACACTTTTGGGACAACCTGATATAATCGGCAATAAAACAAGGAGAATTTTGCAAATTAATTTTATAAATTGTAACTAAGAAATGACAAACTTATATGCGATCTACAACTTATAATTTGTCGATTTACCAATCGTTGTTACTGTTGGTTGCTAAATTATCGCACGAGGGCTGAATAACAGACGAACGGACAACTTCTTATCGAACGATCAGAAATCGTTCGATCGGAAGACAGAGTTTGATTGATGTTACGTATACGCTGGATGTCGATCGACCCAGTCAGCCGACCAATAGTTGGCTAATGTAAACGCGATTTAAGCGATCCATTCGAGCTCGTCCTATACTTACCACTTTCAGCTCTTTCTTCATCTCCCGTGTAATTTCGATCGATTTCTTCCGAACTTTCTTTACGGCGAATATCCGCCCCTTATAAACACCAATTTGCGTGTAAATCATCGAGTAACGAAAATCAGCATCTGGATTCGAGCTGAGAGAAACTTGGCTGGTTCTCACAATAGGCTGCGTCGTTGTCTATCCGGGAAAATTATTTCTCTCGTTAAAAGGACGTTGCTAGGTATTGTTTAACGTTTATTTAAAAAAAAAAAACAGGAATTTTACTACATTGTAAGATATTATAGTTATCTAATCTTGCCACGTACGTAATATTTACTTTATAATGGAATAAGCAGATTACTAGGATCACACAGTCGGTCTCATTGTATAAGAAGCGCAAGAGTATCATGCGGGATTTGATGGCGGAATAACGTCGAGCTTCGAAAGTCCCAGGATCAATTGGATCGAGGGAAATGACGGGAATAACAGAGAATTGGTATAAGACGACACAGAGAACGAAGCCAGGCATTTACCTTGGAATTGCATTTGGTAGGCGCCTCATTGGCTCCCGACGACTCGTCTTTCTTCTCTTTGATCTGGATGTCTTTGTAGTTCACCTTCCAGAGTAGGGAATCCAGTTCCTGCTCGTACTTCCAGTTTCTGTATAGCACCAGCAGCACCGCCGTGATAATCAACAGAAATCCGCCGGCTATACCGCCCATGATTTCTCCCGTGTGAGCTAAACGATTTGATCTTAAGTGGCCAATCTGTTCCAGATATTTTTCTATCGTTCTATACAATATCTCTGTACTTTCAAAGTTCTGCAATTTATAGTCCTATACATAGCTCTACAGTTCCACGTTTCTACAGTTCTATAGTTTTATAGTGTCCACGATATTCTAGTCTATAGTCAGGAGATTCTGATCTACGACAATCTTATCTGCGGCTTCCTTTTCATTATTGTTATTCATTCTTTTTTAAATAAACGAACCATCGATTCGATCGTTTCGAATATTCGGGTCAGAGATGCTCGCTCCATTCGATTCTTTTTTAATTATACTCCCTCGTTCAACGTCTCGTGTTCAGGAGCGTTTAAATCGGTCACGACCGTGCCGACTGTGTTTCGTTGCATAATCCGTAATCGCAGTTACGTGGTCGAGATATGTATTCGATCTCAATTAAAGGAAACGAAAAAGATATCGGCGGGTAGGAAGGGCAAAAGCTGCCCTCCCCTCTCCTTCTTCCCTCTTGGACAGATTTACATATGTAAATTTGAAGATCGGACCGGCGAACTTTATGATGTATTTTCGAACGATCGGCCTTAAAGGTACCGGAGAAAGCTGACGAATGGTAATTCGAAGGAGAACCAAGACCCTCTACCCTGATCGCATTTTCACGAGCCCAAAAGTTTTGATTATCGAAGGGAAACATTATGTCTTACCGGTTGAAACCGAACACGTTGTTCGTTACCTCTTTGCTTTCACTTTATTTCCCTCTTTTTTCTCAATCAAGTGTCACGAAAAATTGATTTATCGCTACCATTGACGAAACCAGAAACGATAAAAACGATGGTCGTATACGTACAAGTGCATTTTTCACCGTGGTAACCGCAATGAGGCTCGGCGATGGGCGGCCCGTCACCGATCCACGAAATATCCCTTGTCAATCGAAGTTTCTGTAAGTGAAACGTGAATCGATAAACGAAACCAATGGAACGTGGCCGGTAAGAAAAAGGCATGGTTAAAAAATCAGTTAACGTCTTACTGGCAGATTCGTGCCGTTCTCTTTTCCCACAAAGTAAGCTATAGGGTATAAACCGTGTCCCTTTGTCGGTCGATTGTCCAGAGCAATCAGAGTGTAATTGCCTTCAGCGTCTCCGTTTTCGTCCATGTAGACCATATATCTGTACAGACGATATATCATGCAACAGGCAGGCGTCGTAACGCGCGCTTTACGCGCGCTAAAAGTCCTCATAAATTGCGCAAAGAAACCCGTGAAGCGTTATTTCCCGTCAATTTTTATACCATCGTTTCTCTTTCGCTCGTTATTAATTTTGCAGTTCGTTACTCGTCAAACGGTATAACGAAATATTATGCAAGCAATTATTCCACGATATTGGATAGCGGAGATACGAGCATCGATTATTTTAAGAGAGGAGGAAAATTACGAGAATCCGAGAGCAAGGATAGCCGCGTGAAAGCCTTAATTATTTCGTAGTGTCAATTATCATTCTAGACGCTTGCGTCATCGTAATAACGGCCGTCTCTGCTTTATTTGACTCGTGTACTTTAAACCGTCTTACGCACAGACGTAAATATTTCCACGGTGATTCAGGTGATCTCGTATCCCCTTCTCCAATTCCACGATTAATATCACTACGATCTTCCGGATAAATCGCCATTAGAAATAACAGCTGCTCCAACTTTCCAACTTTATCGAACTCGATTAAATTTTACAGAACGCGCAACGATCAAAATTTTAGTAGAAAATCGATAGAACGTTTTTACTAGCAACGATCATAAAATATTTCTCCAAGTTTCGAAAACAATTGGTAACTTTGTCACAAATAGCGTTCACGAGGATATCGTAGAATCGTCGTAAAATATTTCTTATGGGCGCTATTTACGGCTATGTTTTCCGATGCATTCGTATTTTTGCATAACAAATAAATTACTTTACGTCATCTAGAAAAAAGATAAACGTCGTTCTAATCTCTATTTTTATCCTCAAAAGTCGCAGAATGTGCATAATTATTTCTCTGATGTGCTAAACGGCTAGGTTTTCGCCGAAACATACAAAGAACCACGAATTGCCTCGTTTTCATCTTCGTCCACCCGATTACGGCATGCTAACGGTAATCACTTCGTCGAAGATACATCGTCCAACTACGAGTCGACCATTTTCGGCGCATTTTTCGCGCCACGAGATCGTTCCGCCACGAAACTGATTTACATATCGTAAACCGGCGCGATAAACAGCCGATTCCCGATCCACCTCGTCTTTTCTCTTTTTCTTGTACGTACCCCATGGCGCTCCGATAGTGAACGCCGTAAAGAGTCGCCACCATTTCACGGCCGTTTCGAGGGTCCCGATTCTCGTCCAGAGCTTTTAGCAACGATCTTTCGTACAGATGCACCGCGTCGTACAGATACGCCGTTTCTGGCACGATCTGCCTTATAACACAAACAAACGATTACGTTTAAGAGTCGAAGATGCTTTTCCATTTGCGTCGAATGGCGAAGAAATTGTACAAATGTCATGGATCGATGGGAATTATTTTTATTCCGTGGCTTATTGCGTTATGAAAATTGTAATACGAGAAAGACGAGAGAGAATTTCATATGTTTGCAGAAGAAAGATAGGAATGTGATATCTTCAGAGATAAAAAATAAATAATCGACGTCATGGATTTTCTAGTGTTCGACGTCGAATAATAGGTTTACGTCTTTATGGAAATTTAAACATATTAGGTTGTCCGAAAAGTTTCTTTCGTTTTACGAGGAAATAATAGACGCACAATGTTTCTTGTTTTATATTATTTTGTCGAATTACGTACGATCCATTTTGTTCTGTTGAGACAAACACCGCGACTTTTTCTCAGACTTGGTTTAACTTTTGTACGAAGGTGCACTGTTGCAAAAAACACGTTTGCGAAAGAAAGATACTTTTCAGACAACCTAATACAACACGCACGATATGCAACAAATATATAAAATATCGGAAGTATAATGTTCGTTACAATCGTCGAAGAATGAAACTTTCTATTATCTCAGTTTTATTTCTTTAGTTGCGTCCATAAAAATCCGACTCTTCATAAATATCCACAATCAGTAACGTGGAGGTGTTTCCATTAGCGAAATGACAATTTCTCAAGGTATGTGATTATGATAGTCACCTGAATAATTCCACCCATGTTCGCCAGTGGATTGGTGAAATAAAACGGATGCTTTTGCCTGTACTGATTCACCATTCGTGTAAAATTCTTCGAGTAAATTGGAGCGCTAGCTACCACGCTGAAGTAGCTGCGATACGCCTTCAGGATCGACGAGTTGGTCTTCTTCTGCCATAAACCACGGAAGTACTTGTCCGGTCGTTTCTCGTCGTATTGCTCGATATCGACACCGACCACCCAGTACTCGCCTGCGGCACGAATTCACGCGATATGCTTTTTTTCTCCGCGGACGACCATTTAATGAGAAATCTATACAGGATCGTTAGAATGACTCGCGTGGAAAACACAGATAGAGAAGAAAAACGTATGAATTCTTTTTCCTCGAAGGTCTGAATCACTTGCGCGACAAATAAGAATAACTGTATTTTTTAAGATGATCAAGCAGGATGGTTTTAGTAAAGCTTCAAAGACGAATATTAGACTACGATCTAATGACACTGCACTCTAGTATATGTACCTGATTATGTTACAGCGGATTTATACCTTTTTCCAAGAGCTTCCTTTCGTCCAGAGCCATCAGCAGTCCCATGTGTTCATAGTAATTCCCTAGAATCACGTAAACTGGAACAAAAGCGTCGTACTGTCTCAACGATCGAATTTCAGCGGTTATTTTCCTTCCTTTACTTGAAATTTTAATAATCCAAGAATTACGTTTACCTTCGAGTAATCAACTTTCTCTGTAGCCGCTTTTAATAGTCAAAGCAGGTCAATTTACGACTATTTTTAACAGAAAATTAAATATATATCGAGTTATCAGGCAAATTACGTGCCGTATCTATTCACCGCGCGAAATTTCTGCAATCGTAACATGCGGGCTACCGTTCGTGTTCTAAATGTGCTCTTACACAAACTCGACGAAAAATCAAACTGCGGGTACTATATTTTAGACGGTACGCCGTTTGTGATTTGAAAAAAAGGGAACGTCGAAGATCATTTCACCGTTACGACGATCGTCGCAAATTAAAAAAGCAGCTTTTGTCGAACTTGGATAGGCAACACCATTTTTACGTCTTTTCTTCTCTTACGAATTACTAAATCGTTTTATACTCACTTCGCGTTTCCCGATATGTTTCACTGACGTGTTTGTGGAACGGATTGGTCATATGCGTGACGTGATATGGTTCTTCCCAACAACGAAGAAAGTTCACTGTCACACCTGCAGAGTCGAACGACGATAGAATCGTCTCCGCGATCGTTGACATCTTGTTAAATTCGAACAGGGTCGAGTTCATGTACATGAACGTCACCTAAACGTTACAAACCAAGCTACAGGGATGTTACCAATTTATAATTTTCAAGCGTTCCACCTTACTAGCAACGGTATTTCGAGACATAGGAATTCCAAGCCAATATTCTTTGAAATTCTTATGTTCCGTAAAACGCGTGGCGACGATTTCAAACTTTGTTCGATATTCGGACGAATTGAAAAAAAATCATAATCTACAGTAACTCGGAAGTAAACCTATAAAATCGAATCGAGTATAGAATCTAAAATGAAATCTATTAAAATTCACGGATCGGTCTGACGACTCCTTGCGTCGCGGCTTATTCTACTTACTTTCGTCCAGTTAAATGCCATCAGCACGGAAACGACGGACTTGGAGATTTGCGTATCGGGTGGTCTCGTTCTCGCGAACGTGGGGAATTCCTTCTTGTCGGACGATTCGCGATGAGTACAAAACTGAAACAAAGTTTGCAAATTGATGAACGTAATCGTCGTGATACACCTAATGTCGTATAATATTTCAAACGGAACCATGCGCAAAGATAAATTGCGTGGCTAGTTCCACGTGCGGCAAGCCAGTTTCGAATCTACATTGAGTTTCTAGGTTGGTCTATTACTAGGTTGGAAAGCGAGGGACACGTAATGCGAGTGATTAGTGTGTCAGCTGGACTCGCAATATAACGGACCAGCGGAAAATCGAACAACAGGGCGAATGAAATCGTATATGTACGATGATTCACGGCTGTCTCGTTTGATACCTGAACTGGATTAATTAATGCAATAGGATATTAAATTTGATAATAACGATAAGGATCGCGAGATCTGATCGAGTTGGAAACGTACGACAAATACAGTATTGTTCAAAGGTATTTGGATATTTTGTTCTTTATAATCGCTATAGTTACGTATAATTATTTCTATTCTTAATAAAACTTTTTTCAAATATTTAAAAGCTAGAACTGACACTCACGAAAGCTCCCCAATTGTCAAACCTTGACAAACGATAACATTTATAAATGGAATAGTAAGATATAATATTTCTATTTCGTTTAATAGAAAATTAAAATTTATACTCCTTCAGATCCCATAGAAAGGTAGTAAATGTTGGCTCTAATTAGTATAATAATTCACCATTATTTGATAATTATACTTAACGTTATTGCAAATTGACAAAAGTGTTCATATACTTATGAACGTTAATGTACGTTAAAAATGTAAAATTGATCGGGATAGATAAAATCGATTAGTTTCTTTCGTTCGACAATGGGGCGAATTATTAGACGCATTTTTATCGTCGGGTCGATTAATTTCGCGCGAGTTCAATCGGAGGCGGTAGCTCGCGTTAAACGATTCGTGAAACAGCGTTGCTATATTTTTCGACACCGCGTCGCAGCGTCGAAGAGGAAAGTAAGTATTCAATGATCTGGATAATTTGCAGGGAAGATGAATGGTTTCTTTTCTCGATTTCCTCGCTCGGTCAGAATAGTCACGAGACTAAAAAGAATTTAACGAATCGCCGCCAGAAATAGTTTCATCTTTCTTCCCCTTGGCACGCTTTATCGTCTCTATCTTCCATCCTCTGTTTTCCTTTTCTACAAAACTCTATTTCTCCGATCGCACCTTCGCTATAAAACCCATTAGTCATAGTATGCAAAATATACAAACCCGTAATATATAAAAATATACATGACATTTCTAATATAAATTTCTCATCGCGTGATATTTAGAGAGTGAGACAAATCTCTATTTACTTTATTCATAGAAGCATGAATTCGCATAAATGGATCGGTACGATGACATTTCGAATGTGAAATTTATAGTACAATATTCGTATATTATATATCGTATTTTGTCAGCGTAACATAAACATTTTGTCAAAGACAGTATATGTCCAGAATAAACAAGAATAGTATTATATGTAGCGTTATATGTTTCTCGCGTTCTCCTTCGAAAGCTATCCTTTTTTTTATCTTGAAGAGAATATTTCTAGAATAAAATCACTACCCTTCCACGAGAATAACAATGCGAACTCTTGATTTACTGCGATTTAAGCAACCATTACTGTATCTCATACGATTCGTAATTCTTCCACGTATCGTTCATCGCTTACCTCGTACGAAACATCAAACAAGTCGATTAAATTCGAATATCGTGCAAAATGTTTGGAGCTAACGAGCCTGGAACCCTGGGAGAAGCAACTGGCGAAATATAGAGATAGATAAAGGAACCGAGCTGACCATTCCGTGGCGTTGAATGGGTTAAACGTGTCGTAATCTCAGCTTCGCACATTCGTATTCCTCGGTGGTCGACGAATAATTTATTTCCTCGGTCGGCCCGCCAGCTGCTGGAAGCTTAAACCGCGCATTGCACCGCCAGATCACGTCGGTACAAGCGAAAAAACGATCGAACGAAACACTTCGGAGACCGTTCGTGCTATTACATAGGGTCACGGTTCTCGATTTAAATGGAACGCAACGTTCGATACGCTACAGTCGAAACATATACGGTGGAGTTTCGATTAACCAGATAATAGATCTTGATTAATCGGCATACTGCTTTTATCCAGCATAGAAATCATATCGCACGGTAGATACAATTTTTTTAGTTAGTTCTCGATTTAGTTGGGCTACTACGGAGCCAAATTAGAAGATTAATCAACGTCCAACTGTACTTTCGGTATTACAAGCCGTGTAACGTTTGTTTTCGGTCGTGTGCTGCGGTCCTTACGATTGTATCTTTCCACGCCAGTAACTTACGACATTGCGAGAAATATAAGAGATCCGAACGAACCAGAGGTTCCAGGTTTAATGGAAAGGAAAGACGTTAGGAGTGTCCAAGACTCTCAGTGGTACTCGATCTTGTCGATATACGAAGAAACCGCGATAAAAGTAGCATCAAGCTGAAAGCATGCACACAGCAAACTTGTTACTTGACCAAAGTGCTTTTAAAGCTTAGGGCACGCGTTCCGTTAAAAGAGGAGGAGCCTCGTGCCGAGGGAAGCTTTTCCTAGATTTCGTTTGACTGCGTTCGTACTACCAACTTTTCGTGGCGATACATTCGTCGTTACGTAATTGAGAAAGCATTTCGTATTAAAGAGCACGCGAGTGAGAGCATTCTTCGACGTTTCCATATTCGTTTCCCCTCTTTTTCCAGCTTTTAATTCGTTGCGTTACCAGTTTTGCTGACGATAAGCATATCGAAGAAAGAGGTTAATTCTCTATAGTTTCTCTTATAACAGGGCTTCTCTTTCGTATAAGTAGATTCAGTCGGTAGAAGTTCG
The DNA here is from genome assembly GCF_910591885.1 of Bombus terrestris. NCBI lineage: Eukaryota > Metazoa > Arthropoda > Insecta > Hymenoptera > Apidae > Bombus > Bombus terrestris. Next base: position 3,555,264 of record NC_063271.1, on the reverse strand, counting down.
TTTAATCGGAAGCGAACTAATATTTCGTTACGAAATTCTATCGTACTTTTTCCATTTGTTAGGAATAATACAAGAAATTTTATCGACGAAAGGAATAGCTATTTTTTCTTCAATTAGTAAAGTAAATAGAATTATTTAATCAGAAATGAAATAGTTCGTTATTGAATTCTTCGTAGTCGGGTTACATCGCCGAAGGGTTAATAGACAACGAAGTGGAAACGTTCCAGTTGACTCACGAACACATAGAATCGCGAAATAGACACGCGCATACACGCACCGGGATTCTTTGTCAAGGCTAAGAAAGAAAGAAAAGGCTACTTACGTAAGATATCATTGGAAGGTTGAACGCCGCCGCCATTCTGCCCTCGTGGATGCAAGTTTCCTGCGGTCCTATGTAAACGCTGATATTCTTCGTCCAGAGATCGGCGGTCATCAGGATGCTGGTCTCCTCTTCGCCATAAGTTTCCGCGACCAGGAAGTCGAGCTTGTGTCCGCGTCGACCGAGCTCACCTGCGTTCACCTACCAACCCAAGCAATATATATATATCCTACATGCTTCTCGTGGAATTAATTAAATTCAAGCCCATCCTCGCGGCTCTATTTCCCCGTGTCGTTCAAAGTGAACTCCACTATCGCGGGAGCTAGCTCAGAATTTCCTTCCAACTAAAAACGACAAGATTATTCCAAGTTCATTTTCTCGATAAGGCATTCAGGCGTTCGCGACGAAACTTTTTCCTCGAGAAGAGATTTGTCTGGATTTTACCAAGAATATGTTGCGATAAGTGGAATAGAGGGATTCCAAAATTGTATCGTTGTTAATTAGGTACTTCCGTGCTAATTGTGGTCAGTCTCGAAGCGTTCGGGGAAAAATAAGCGGTTCGGTTACCTCTTCCACGGCGAGCGATATGGCGCCGGATATCCGGTAACCAGGACGCTGATACTCCAAGTCGCCTGGACGTCTTTTCGAACCGGTGATATACCCGAGGGTGAATGTGTCGGCGTAGGCGCCCTTATCGAGTAAAACGTGGATCGCCGTTAGTAACAGACAAGCCCTCTCCACGTTTGCCAGTAGCATGCCCAGTTGCCGAACCTTTACAAATCGATTTCATTTATTTGTCATTACAGTCTTGTACTAACCTGATTCGTTAGAATTTCCATCCTGCGATCTTCCTTATGTCTTTGTATAAAATATGTAAAAACTTTGCATGTTTGCCGATATCATATCCAAGCGCGAAACTTTCGTAAATTAATTCCTTTCATTTACCATTACAGCTCGTTTCGAATTTAATTTATCATAATTTTCGTCCTATTCAATGTCCATGTTCTTTTTTCTCTTTAGAGGATGTTGTACGCAATAATTAAAAAACTCTGTCTTTAAAGTTTACCGTTTACACTTAACGGAAGCGAATCTTTCGTTCATGCGCTACAAGCGATCGACTGCATCGAGCTTCTGTTTGCAAGTGGTATTCGATAAAAGCACAAGCTCGCCGGCGAAAGATATAGAGAAGGTAATGGATGAATCCAGTAAGCTCGACGGGGTTGCAATAAACACCATCGATCTCCAACGGTGTGCCACACTTCCTCTTCCTACTATTTCGCTTTTCGTTCACCGCTAACTACCTGCTACCAATGTCCTTCTTCCGCCTAAACTATTGCGTTACCGAGCGGTGGACCGCGCGTCATCGACAGCTTACAAAAGAGATACATTTCTCGTGATCGATCGAACCGCGTTTCATCCACATACGAAGCTTTCAAATCGAATCTGACTTCGCCTTTCCGATATTGCAGCATCGAGCACGCCTTTACGATGTTCCCTTGCTCACCCAATTTTCTTACATTTCCTTTGTTCGACGATCGAAACGCATCAAACCGTTCTTTGTACGAATATTTCACAAATGAAAATAGCGGAATATTTCCTATTCCTTATGGGAGAATAAAAAATACTATTCGCTGTATATTATCGCGTAATAAAACGTTAACGTTAAAACATTATCTTTTAAGCATAAAATTAGAAAATTAATAAAATTCATTTCTCCTATGATCTTCAAATATAATGAAAGCTGAATCGACGTTCTCACGAACAGGAAAACGATGCCTCGCTTGTGATTCAGATGGAGGCAAAGCCGACGTTGTTAATCAATGACGGTGACTCAACGCATCGTTGTCATTCCTTTCTTTTTCTATACTGTCGTATCGTCGCGACGCACAATCGCGAAATCTTTTCGTCTTCTTCTAAGTACCGACAACCTACTCTCTTACGTAACTGCAACTTGTGAACACATTTAAAATTCTGTCCAACGACCTCGTCGGTTTTTGACGCGTTATTAAAATAGAGCACTTATAATAGATCGACGCGGGAACCGATATTCATCGACGCAATTGCTACGTCCACGATGGACATAGAAACGCGACTAAGAGAATGGTAACAAAATTAGAACGCGACTTGTGCACGTCAGCCGCACACGGCTTTTCTATTAATCCTCATACCGTTCGACTAGAAAACTTTCAACGAAATTTCATGTTGGAACAGTCGAGGAATAAAATACAGCAACGTAGGATTATTCGAGTGATCCGAGCTTCAACGTCTTAAGATTTAATCTCCAACTTGAAAATAGACGGCAAACTGGCCTATGGAAATAAAATAGACGAGCTACTGGATTACGATAATTACAAATTTAGAATATTAACATCGATCGGGGAAACGTAAAAAAGCTATGGCCGTCGAGCTGTCAATGTTTCGCAGCTTACCACACCATTAATAACGAGTTAACAGCTTGTTTTCGAACGTAGATCGCTTAAAAATTGTTCATAACCGAATTCGACAAATTGATTAGCTTCGCTCGAATAATCTTATTTCACCCTGCAGGAAATTGCGAACGAAAATCGATGGCGTTGTTCTTCGGGTTGGACTTCGACATGGTGATAAATGCGCCGTGACTTTCAGCTGCCCCAATGGTAATTAACGAGGTGTGCGGGGTTATTAAGCGCACGCGAAAACGGGGGCGGCTAAGAAATTAATTTTCCGCGGGTGGACTGTCACAGTCGGATCGATAATTTCGTACGTGGCAAGGAATAAATCGGTTAAGCGTTTGCATCGGTCGAATATACCTTTTAATGGCTGCCGGCAATTAAACAGATAAAAATCTTGACAGGATATCTCGTTTGGACGCTGGCTATGAAGACTTCATTCTCTTATCGAGAGATTTATCTCCCAGTCTGGTTGTATTGTTCGTGATTTTTTTTTTTTTTTAGCCAGCTTAAAAGCAATCGGGCCGCGAAATCGACTTTGACTACCGTTTTTTCATTCGATATTTTATATTTCGTTTCATCTGCATGATAAGCGAGAATCAATTAATCACGCGATATCGTTCCATTGAATTTACGGGCAAGTTTTATTAAATTTACTCCGATTGTTTCGACCCGAATAATTTACGAAATGGTAGATTCAACGGTGTGAAATTTCCATCCAGCGACCCTATTCGCGGTGACGCGAAACGACGAAACACGAGCCGCAAATCTTCCATCGTGTTACATTGACGGAACGTTTACTTACCACCGAGACTCTAATTAACTTTGAAACTGATTCGTACAAATTTCCGTTTGACGCGTTGCAAGGCACGTGGCTCAATTAAGTCGGATACATGACGTCTTACTAAGAATATCTCGGTACTCGTTTACCGCTACCCACGTTCATTTATGCGTCGCGATGCTCCAACGTTACGTGTCCTTAATTAGTAAAGAATTATCGCCCGCTTGCAACTATCGCCAAGGCGAAATCGAATCTGCTGTTGCGACGAATCGTAATCTCTTCATTATATTCCCTTGGTGGCTGGAACAAACGACGGGCATTAAATTCGAGGTAGAAGACGTATTGAGCGTGCCTATACGTTACGCTTGTGTCGTGAGAGACTCGCGTGAATCTTGCGTAGCTGGCTGACTCTTACGCCTTCTTTTGCTCAGTGAATGCTTGTACTTTTTATTTTTCCTCTTCGCTTTATTTCACTCCTTTTTCTTTTTTCTTCTCATCTTCTTCTTTTTCTTATTCTTTTTCGTCCTTTGCCTGTTTTCATAGTAGCGTTTAAATACAGATGTTCTCTTTCTCTCTCCGCGCGAAAGAAATCGTGAGAGCCGTATCGAGATGGAGGTCGTAAACAGATGCGATATTAAAAGGCCGCAGAAACAGATTTATGGCGTCGTGAACAATCGTCGATATGGTTACGCTCATGGTGGCGAGGTTCACAGCCAACGCTAAGAGCCGGATCTTTAACACATTCTTAACGAAGCTCGCGTTTTACTCCATCGGCAACAGGTTAATCGTTCCTTTTAACGCGTTTCAAGCCTATCGAACGAGGGTGTGGAAAGAAGCTTCTTTCTTTCAAAATATTTTTCTGCCCTCTATTTCTTCTCCTCTGTTATTTTATTTTTTAACTCTGTTTCCCTCGCTTCCTCTTCAGACTACTTCCTTTTTTCCTTTTTGGAATATTTCATTCGTAAAATGTATGGAACACGCGAAAATATAATGCAAGAGGTGATAGATTTTTAGAGGCGAGATCAAGGAAGCGAGAATTTTGGTGGACGATTGTTTTCTCGGATGCAATTGCGCGAAACGATAGAGGTCGTTTTAACAAGCGACAGGTGCTGGTTCGAAGCGACGGACATGGAAACCTGTACATGGAACTTCATAATGTGGCATTCACTGCGCGTATTTCCGCTTGTCCCGGATAAATTTCCCGCCCTTATCTCGCGTCGTGCTAAATAAATATTCCACCTAACGCGTGCTTTATCGCGGAAGATCGCGAGTCGTAACGTACGTGCCGTGCAATATCGTCAGAATTATATTCCTTCCGTTTCGTTCCTTTTTCATTGTCCCTATTCGAACAGCGGATAACAGGCAAATTTTCCGGAAACGAAGGCAACTTCCGTCATTTTCGATAAACTTCGAGGAACGATAATATACGGATCGAACGAGTATGAGAAATGTTGTGATTCGTGAGCGAAATGCTGCGCAAGAATAAGCATATTTAATGAAAACATATACGGGCTACGCCGTGTATAAAAATCCATGTGACTGGAAAAAATACTTTGTGGCCAGTTCTTATATTAGGTTGGTGCATGTGAAATTTCGCCTCTTTGAAGTTTAAATTTGACAAAAATATCGCGCGTTAAATTCTACCCTATCTTCAATCACCAGCCACATTAAAGTAAACTCGATGTCACGTATAACGTAATTCGAAATCACATAAATTCGATGTTGAGAAGATTTACAGATAATAAAGATATCAAAACCTCATTATCGATGCTAAAAGTGTCGTGAAAGTCGCAGGAAACATAAATTTTCGGCAGGGTGAAGGAGTCCCCTGTTCTACATAAATAATTTTTTAATCAAAAGAAACCGCGATACTTTCTTTTTAAGAATTTTCGGATTCTCCGATCGACCTTACAAATTCGCACCATTGTTCCTCGATCTTCATTCTCGTTTCTTAATTTTTCTTTTGGAACAATCGTTCGGAATTTTTCAGCTCTCGATAGTTCGAACGATCAAAGTTTCCTGTAACCCCGTAACAAATTTTGAGCCTCGAGACCATCGTCATTTTCCTTCGTCAAAGCCAACAGGAAGAGTCACCGTTTTCTCATTTGGCATTCGTTTTCATTCGCGATTGCCGGTGAAAAGTTAGAGGAAAGGCGTTTTCGAAATCCGCGGCCGACTCGCCAGCTGACGAAGGTCAGCGAGAGAAAGTAAATGTACCTGGTTGTAGCACGTTTTTATTACTATTTCCTTGAGGAGTCGCGGTATCGAACGCCTCGGGTATTCTTCGAGCACGTTACAATTCGCCATGGTCTCGCGCCAATGTGCCTTCTACGCGTCTACACGCATGTGTCCGCTTAAGCTATTACATATGTGGAACACGTTTGTTCATACTGCTGACTATATTTAGAAGTTTCTCGAAAGCGAACGTTACACGGTGAACCGTGCATAAGGAAAAGCCCCGCGAAATCTGGAGTAACGCTCTGGGTGTGTATACGCAAACTGTAAACGTTCGTTCGCGCGTTTATGACGGCGACGCGCGTCGTCGCTTCGTTGACTAGATCAATATTGAGATTTAACGCGTTCACTGTCTCACGAATTTTATACAAATACATGTTTTGCTCCGGCTGTTGCAAAAGATTGCAACGTACCTACGCGATGACGTTTGATTTTCAATGAAAAAATATGCGAAACATTACGTCGGTGATTTTTTACTTCGTGAAATTTATCCTATTTTAATGATTCTAAGAGATTGGGTAAAAAGAAATTTAACGAATCAACGATGCCAGTCAACGCGTTAAAACGGATATCATGCGATTTCCGCGTGAAATGGAAATTATTTAACGCAGCAGCGAACGCATTGATCGATTAAATCTCGTCGAATTAAATAACGTCGAAAGGTAACGTCCGATCAAAAGAAATAAATGATAGGGGATAGAGGGATCGTAGAAAGAAGAAAACGAGAAAAATATACGACGAGGGTTAAATCGTAAGGTTCGCGGAGCATGTTGCGTGTCAGGGACCTTGTCATGCTGCAACTCGATGGAATCTGATAAGGTCCATCGAGCGGGATAGGACACTCTCTTTTGACGGCTCCTTTTTTATAACAATTTTTTACGAGAACAAGCAGCCCAGCTTCTGCGAATGCTATTGGATAGGGACTCGTATGACCCACGGTTGGCCGTGGTTTCATACAGATACGAATGACAAAAGAACGGTCTCATAACCCACAAAGTACGAGAGCAACCGCGTCCTTTCTCCTCCAATTTGCAAACGGTGTATCCTTGAATTCCCCGAATTAATTTCTTTGAATTACCGGAGCAGCGCAAGAAATAGAAACCAAGCGTCGAGAAATACGACTCAGCGGTGGATCGCGTTCGATTCGAAGGTAAAAGTAATCACGAAGAATGATTTGCGACGGGGAATCTCGACTACAGACCGGCAGAAAGTGACTCGATGCGATCATGGGGGCCGACTTTCGAAAAAGGTGATCTCGGTATCTGTGTCACATGGTGTTACATAGAGAATTTTAGGCACGCCTCGATTCGATTGCGTCAACGGATTATACGAAGCCACGAGCCTCGAGCTGCCCGATTCAATTTCTATTCGTTTACTGTTCGACCATCATTTTCTAATTAGACGAGCTCGTCAAGTAGGAATGGCGGATGATCGACGCGCGCATAATCGTTGGATAAACTCGACAACCGTCTGGCGAATAATTTATGAGACTACATTAATCATACCGTGAGTTACAAGTGTCATCGACGAGTTAAAGATAGCTTTGACGAGTGTCATGAGACCATCCTTGCTGTCAGACAACAATAAATCCTGCTACAGCAAGATCGGCCGTGATGGCGAGATCTAGAGCAAACAGCGAAGGCGTTGCTCGATTGTGTGCAAATCGAAATAGCGGTCGCCGATACGCGAGATACACGCTCTATTTTCGTGTTATTGGACCTTCCGTTTATTTTCGTAGACAGGCTAGGGCAAATCACCGAAACGCTGTTTGTTTCTATTCCGCGTCGAAAGTCACGCCGAGTGCCACCTCGTGTATTTTCCAAACTTCTTCACGCCCGCTGTTCGCAACTTTCAAAAAACTGCAATCTCTTTTCATCACCTTGGCTGAGTGTATTCTTCTGTACGCGAAATTTTTTATCTCGCGCTGTTTGTCTTCCCGCGTTGGTCGTTGACTCGTCGTCGTCATTTGGTTTACCTTCCCTTCGTTTCGACGATAAACCGACTGATCAGAGACGAGAACGAGGTATCGCCGGTAACTAGACTGAAAATTCTCCAATTTCTGTCTTATGCTTACGCGCGGTATTGCCAAGCACCCACGCGGATACCGTGGATTTAACGCTCGACTTCTCTTTGTTAGATATTTCCTTGTTTCGATTCTAAAACAATTTATTACTCTGCCAGAGATATAATATGCAGTGTCTATTCTTGTGCTGTTGCACTTAAACGACGATTTTCAAATTGCTATCATAATTTCTTCGCGTTGAAGCTTGTTTCTATTGTATATTCATAAATCCTAAATTCCGTATATTGCATAAATTCCAGAATTTGTTCCTATTGAAACTTGTTTCTAGCGTGCCTACTCGTAATAGACCTATCGCACGGAAAAGCGATCGTTCTAGCTAGTCACGAATTTCTTTGTGCGTTCGATACATAGAACAAATGTTTCACAGCGCAATTTCACATTTACCCCGCGTATCGGCACGGGATCTCGGGAAACGAATAATAAGAAAACATCACGAACATGTTTCTCGATATATCCAATGAAAGCAAATTAAAGCAAGTATCACGGTATGTAATTTCCATTAAAATTCGATGTGTCCGAAAATTCGATATCATTCGGACGGATCGAAAGAATTTCGCTCATTAACGATAAAGACGAAAGTATCTCAATTAAAGAGCGAAAACGTTGCGGAATCAAAGCAGGTAGAGCCTTTACTTTGAGAGCACCGCATCGCACCGGCTCCGGCTAAGCGCCTCGGTTTCTCGGAACGCTTACATCCTCGTAAATATCTGCACGTCGAAGTTGGTTAATACACTTTCGAACGAGTCGGCGGAAAGGGACGCAGGTGACGGTAAGTGGTTTCCTCCGACTTCTGACACCGTTCGCGATAAAAGGTTCAATCGTTCGCGGTTGCCGACGTTCGATTTTCGAAATTTCGACCGCCCCGTCCGAAACAAGATTGGCTACACACTCACGAGACCCTATTCATGATTTATCGGGCCAAGTTTTCGTCGGCACGTGGCAACACTTGCCCGCAGCCAGTCATTCAGAACTGGCTAGAGTCCTTTCCACGTTGTCCCGATCACCTTTCCCCCTTTCGATCACCTACCAACGTCCCATTCCAATCGCCTTCTTTTCTATTCTTCTTTTTTCGCCAGCCTACGCTCCTCCGAACATCGCGGACCTTGCCTCTCTATTTTCTCTAACCTGTCTCTGCTATCGCGTTTGCGCTCGTTGTTTTTTGGCCTACTTCAAACGGTGCGTAGAAGCTCGACATGGAATTTTAGGGAATCGCAATACAAACGAACGTCGTACGCAGACACGTGTATGCTAATATTTGGTAGAGATAGAAACGCGTGGATTAAAAATCGTAAAGACAGATTTTGTAACAATGCGTGTACAAATAGAAACGAACACGTGCATTCCAGTATGAAGTGTAGATTAAAGTACGTGGATTAACAACTTTCTGACTACATGTTCTATTGGCGTATTGTTCGAGTAGGTGTTGCAATTTGTCACGCGCTAGAAAAACAGAGGCAATTTTAAAGAGTCGCAGTAGAAATGGATGTCCATTCACAGGCACGTATGTATTTCAATATTATGCGAAGATAGCAGCGCGTTGATGAAAAATTGTATCAGTGTCGCGCGTTGTATTAGCTCATATATTACAGTTATGACTTTCGAGCGAAAGAAAAAGGAACACTTTGCTGCGAAGAAAATCGAACGATACGCCTGTTAGCTTATTTTACATTGATCGAAACGTTTCATCGAAATCTTGATTATAATCTTCTTCATTCTCAATGAATTATCACGCTTACCTGTGTCGTCGTATTCCCGTGTAATTATACTTTGTCAGAGACAGACGATTCTCAGTGGAACATCAGAAGTCGTACGGACACGCGAAATTGCATTCCTGGAAAAGAAAGAGCGCGCAATGGACACCAGTGGCACCACGTCGATCGCGATACCGACACCGTGGAAGAAATTAAAGCATTCCAAGCGACGGCGAACTAGAATCTCCGTAATTTAAATTCGTGACTGTCGCGTGGTCCACGTGAAAGAGCGTGCAAGAACGCAGCCCGTAATCGTTACGGTGTATCAAAGAAATAAAAAGCACCGGTTGCTGCTATTTTCCTATCTATTTCACAGATTCGTTCGCTATATCCCATTGAAGAAGCTTCATGGAAAAAATAACAAACAGACAGAAGGAAAAAACCAGAAATTAGGAAAGTAGAGAATGATTTTCCTAAATTACCAAAGGTAAGATACAGCGCAAGGAATGATGTAACGCGCGACGAAATCGTGATGGAAAAAGACACTCGAGGGAACGATCGAGAATTACATTTGTTGAAAACGATAGAGAATTTAAATTGAAACGACCGTCCCGCCGGTACGAAGAGAACGACGTGAGACCGGCGGTCGACAGTGATCGTAGGCGCGCGCGGCCAGACTGACTTCTCTCTGCTCGTCCTCTTTCCCTCGTAGCTCGTACGTCGAGCGTCGTCGCCGTCGGCGTCGTCGTCCCATTCACAGTCCCCGACGCTACTTCGACGCGGTGATATGTTGCCCAGGCGCATGAGCACTAGCCGCGAAAACGATTCGAAAAAGGGGGAGGCGCGCGGAACTCGACCGACTGGACTGTTCCTTTCGATTGCCGGCAATCGTCGTCTTTTTAAGGATCTTTCGCGTTACGTCCAATATCCATTCTCTCGCGATCTCGTCGTTAGAACACCGACCCGACATTGGTATATTTAAATAGTGATGTATATTTAGATATAGTTATAGTTAATATTCAAGGCTAGAAGTTTTTCACGTCTCTACTTCAGAACTTTTACCAAAGTAATCGAAACGAAAGTTATAGAGAAAAACGTGTAACGCAACGAGAGACACAAACTTTTATCAAAAGCTTTTAAAAATCAGACTTTTCTGTAATTATTCGTTTTAAAAACTCTGGTAGCTGTAACTCGATCATACGCGACAAACAACGTTTGCAACTGAAAATTAAATTAAATTCTCCTGGTCCATCGCACAACGCAAAGTCGAGAATTCTAACGCGCCCGAAAGGAGATGAAGATTTACGACGTTCCATTCGTGCCGATTTTCTGAAAGCGAGCTACCAGCCGGATGGAAATAAAAATTCATGTTCCGTCGCGACGATCCGCGAGAGCTCGCTTCTTCGAAAATTTCCCCTCAAATTTCCCCGATCCTCGAAGCCTCGTGGATGACACCGCAGCACCAACATTCTGTCAACCGCAAATAAAAGCATGCACTATCCGATGGTAGGGGGATTATGGAAGAAAGTCGGCCCATTCTTGGCCACCGTTCGACGTTTGAGAGAACGAGGCAGCATAGAGCGAAGGAGCTGCTCCCTGGTGAAACAGCGCATCGTGTTCCCTTCGAGTATCTAATCCAGCGTCGACGAGTATTCAACCTCGCGTTTGCATCCACGAGGCTGAAACTTTCGACTCTCGTTTCATGCTACGTCCGAAAGTCAACGAGCGCGTGTCTGTGTCTATACAAGTTGATCTTCACGCATGTACGTGTCAGTGGATCTATGCATGACAAGAGATCATTAATATCAAGTTATACCGGTGGAAGTGATATCATGCTGGTTTGACGTCGAATGATATCGACGTTCCTGTCGGAATGAATTTATACTCGATGGAGTCTGTTTCTGGTATTATTCCATGCCACGATTATGCGTATTGTACGAAACGTTTTGAAATTTCATCCGCGCCGGAATGGGATTGGACTACCGCGATTACGTCGATAAAATTTGAAATCGATTTAGAAATGTATATGGAAGTTGGAAGATCGTAACAATAGGGTGTGTCATTACAATGCTAATGAAATTTCAAAATGCTTCCTACGATATATACGAGAAGATGCTCCGTGATAAGCGCAGAAATGCTTCCACGACCCACTGTATCTTCTTGATACGTTCCAGATTCTGGTCTATTCTTTCGTTCTTCTCTAATGCTCTTGAGAAAACGTGGGAACCCAACGCTTCTACCAGGCACAAACAAATCTTCGTGCGCTCAGATTACAGATGAAATATTTGCCAGGCAGCTGTCGTATATTTTAAAACTACAAGAAGTCTAGAGCACCAAAGGCGTGCAAAATATGAAATTATGGTTCATCCGGCTTTACCGTCTCTTCGCTGCACCATTAAACATCGTCGATCTTGGAAAAGAAGGGCAAAAAATTTCGCTGACAGCAACGGCCGAAACTTCGAATTTTTGCGCTCCGCAGATAAATCTTGCCGGCCATATTTTTCCACGCGAGAGCGTTCTCCTTTTTGAACGTGAAGCCGAAAAAGCGCGATTGATCGATGGTGTTCGGTGGGTCGGCTCGTGAAATTTTTCAGGTCCTGGTCGATCGAATTCGCCCACGAAAAACTCGCTGTCACATTGATCTCACGCGAAGTTTCGTCGCGATAGATCGACGAGGAAGGGGAGAAAGGAGGCGGAGTACGGTACTGCAGGCGGATAACCCTCTTTTTTCGCATCGTCCACCGATTATGCATTACGCAAGTGCGTAAGAACGCGCGGAACTCGCGCGTGACTTGCTTTGGAGAAAGGTGCTTCTACGTACGCGCGGGGACAAACCGTGCCCCTCGCCGCGAAACACATCGTGAATCTACTTCTTTTTCCAACTGTATTTCTCTCTACTTTCACGTAACACACGGCCCTTGTCCTATCGTAACTAAAATCTGAAATTTTGTGAAAACTCGTGGCTCGTGCGTATTTTGACCCGAAATCGGACTGGTATCGCGAGTTGAAATTTATCGCCAGTTGAAATTTATCGCGAATGTCTTTCGGAGGTTCGTGGTTCTTTGGCTGCGAGCTCCTTTAAACGCCCGACCGGTGAAATTTACTGTAAGGACCCGCCTCGTTCGTTCCCTCAAGAGAAATAATACCTTCTTTCGTAATTAACTTAACAAAGCATCTTTATTTCGCTTGGCATCGTTCGTTTCTAATATTTCAACGGTAATGGCCGAAGGAACGGAAGAATGGCAAATGAAAGAGGAAAGGGAGAAAACGATTTCGAATTCAGCCCAGTGACGCGATTAAAATATCGCCAAGCCCAACGGTGAAACGAAGAAAAAGTCAATCATCCGGCGGGCGTGAAAGTTCTTCTCGAGATTAGCCATACGCCCTTTCACGCTCGATCGAGGTAAATCACGCAGTTAGCATGGTAATCGCGTCTCCACCGTTGAGGAACGCGTCGTAAGTAAGACCTCGTGCGCACAACCTCATCCGCGATTTTTCTACCGAGCCAAGCGAGGAGAGGAGCGGCTCGTCCTCGGGATCATTGTCGCGCGACCTAGTTTTCCACACGGTTAATTAAATCTTTTTTTTACCCGGGCGGCTCCAATCGAAATCGGGCCGCATGGGGTGGGACCGGCTATTAAACGCTCGTTACGCCTCGTTTTCATGCCGATAGCACCGTCGAAAATGTATAAAAAAGAGCAAATTTCGTGTAATTGCCATCCCCATCTCAGGCAACCGTCGATCTTGTTACACGAACGACAAGGCGACACGACCACCACGACGATCTTTCATCTCCTCCTGCGCTGCTTGTTTGTTTTTCCATCCCATTAAATTACTTTTTCTCTTCCTCTCGTTTACCCTTTTTGATCTTTCATTTTTATTTTCTTTTTCGATCGAGGTTGTACCTAGTCTACTCACGAGCATCGACAGGCTTTGAAAGGTTCTATTTCTTTTGATTTTACGATTTTCATTTTTTTTTTTTTTTTTTTTTTTTTTTAATCTGCTTCATAGGTGTTTCTCTAATGTGTTCGTTTTATTCGTTGATTTTACAAGATCGTATCGGCAGCGATACAGCATTTAGTTATTTTTACGTTTGCCGACTTATATAGGTCAAGATACGCCATAAATTTCGTGTATTCTTTTCCTTTTCTTTTTCTTATGGGACGATCACCGTATCGTATTTTAAAATCAATTTATCGATACTCGTTGCACTAAAACTACACGCGACGAATTATCGGGAAAAAAATCCGCGAAATAACCTAGTTATATTTAACGACGAAAGAGAGCAGCAGGTGGAGCGAAGTAAAGTAGCCGGTTAAGAGTCGCAAATTGAAAGACAAGTGGACCTTCGGGACATCAGAATTCAACTTTGTGACAAGTATAACGACACAAAGATTCATCGATCATCGTACGTGATCGGCTTGTTAAACAAAGCTACTATCGTAGTCATCGATCTGGTTTCCGTACGTAGAATGAAGTTGTTGTTGATCGAACGAGACGAAGAAGACGACGAAGGAGGAGAGGAAGAAGCAAGAAAGGAACGATCAACGGTTCAGAAGCGTTCTCACGTAAAAATACTCGCGTTAATTTCATTGCACGCGTTAATACATGCTCCGAAATGGTTCGCTTTCCGATCGTTCGTAATTACACCGATTATCCGTGGTGAGCGTGCATGTCCAGCCATTTTGAACATAAATTACTCGCGATCACCGATACGTCCCTGCATCGGTAGAGAAATAAAAGAAATCGCGATGGAGTACGTGACCATCGAAAGGTTCTGCCCTTTTTACCGATACTTTCTCGACGTTTGCAACTGTTCCCGAGTTGGCTCGGGGCCAACAATCATTTTATTATCGCAGTTTACACCGCACGGGACTGGCTAACCACGTTGGTCGTTAGTATTTTGTTAGAGGTTTTCCCGGGTTAATAAATTGGATAGCATGGGACAAGTTCAAATTCACGATATCGTTTCGCCTATTCGTTACAAAAATGGAGCAACGAGATTGTCGCGACTGAAAATTCCACCGGTCTCGTTGCTCCTCCCTTTGTAACTCGTATAAAACTGGCCGCAATTTAAAAACTACTTTACGAAACAACGTTTTAATTTCGAAATAATAGTTTCCGCTTAACGGTATCAATTTTTAACGCCGCATTAACCCGATAAGGAATTTCTGGCGGAGCGTAATTCTTGCGGTCGTAGCTTTACGACCGTAAAACCACAGACCCATTCAGGTTCTCAGAACCTACGCAATTATGTCTAATTCGCGATACGTTCGTCTTATTTTTTTCTTCTTCGAGGATTTATCGGGATACACTCGCAAGTTTGACGTTGAGTGTTCTTCGCGGCAAAGTGGCTCGACTTTATATGAAATTATCGACGTGGTTAAAGCTGTGAAAGACTATCAAAGGTGCTCGAATGACACCTGTTGCTCCACACCGAGTCTTCGACAGAAATTTCGTCGGGTCCGCTTTTCCATGGATTCCGATGTCGCTGCCAATATTTCACCTGGATAATTGTAACCTGCCCGCGGTCCTCGTAAACGCCATTTCGTGAGAATTACACCTGTACGTATATTGATAATAACACTGCTGCCACGTAATAACTTGGCAATACGTTTAATTTTCGTGATACTTGCTCCACCATCTCTTTACCCCGTGTACGTTTTACCTTACGTTTGGATTCTCGTTGTATATCGAGACACGGATTCCACGAATAAAACGCCCGGAGCTTCATCGCGATCCTGTATCTTTCGTATCCGTGCTTCGCGTAGTTTCAAAAGTTATTTAATAAGGACCGTTCGACGGCTGATGGCTAGGCGAAACTTCTGCCCGTTTTGCCGTCGACCTTCGCTCACGAACGTCTCTTCTTTATGTTTTCCCACGATGAAAATGCTTCCCCCGGAACGGAAGTCACGGACGAGCTTGATTAAAACTCCTTCCATAGCCTCCTTTTTTTTTCCTTCTAGAAAACGTCTTTTCCTGTTTTTTCATTAGACTCGGACGATATCGAAGCGGTGCACAATAAGAAATTGAATTCCAGATGAAAACATCGCGATAGATGAGTTTTTCTAGAGCTTCTGGCAATTTGAATTCCTGTTAAAAAAAAAAAAAAAAAAGAAATTAGATGAAAATCGAATATTCATATCACTGTAGAGCTCCGTTTGTTGGAACGAAACTTCAGCGTCCGACGAAACGAACTCCTGGTAACTGAATCTACTTATATGGACGCGAACTCACTGCGCACGAAGCATCGTGCTAGATACGTTTTTCCGAAGTTTCTATAAATTTAAACTTCTCTTTCTCCACCAAATTTAGACTTATCGTAGATCAATAAGGAAGAATTTCAGATTTCTTAAACTTATTCTCTGATATAATTCGTATGCAGACCGAATAATCTTATGAAATCGACGATGACGTTTTATCGCGATATAAAATCCAAGATTCCAATTGTCGTTAATAATTACTCGATTAATGGCAGAACCGATTAAAGAGCCAGAATGAAAGGATCGAGACGCTCTCTGAGCACAATAACGAAATCGACGGCATATTTAATTTCCTGTCGCCGGAAACTCGGCAAAGCAAACAAGGATCGTTTCAGGCTAACTGAACGTCCCACTAATTCAAGCCAAGCCAACGGGTAGATTTTGTCCACAAGGGATAGATCGACGAGGAATCAACGAATTCGACGCTGTAATTTAGCGACAGCCCTACCGACTACTGGTAATGCTATTTGCAAACGATGTTTAATTACTGACGAATAAGGATCGATTCGTCTCGACGATATTCAATTCACGAATCGACCAAAACTGTTTGATTAGTCGAAGGACGCACAGATTAATTAGCTTCTCGCGAGTATCTTGTCGGAAATTGTTAATCGTATGATATTAACGTCTTGTTATTGGTATAATAAACGTTTGTTCGATTGCTACAAGTTGATACAGACAATGGAAATTCATTAGAAAAGTTTACATGCCTCTGAGTGAGTACTAATAATATTGGAAATATTTCGAAACTTATTATTAACGTAGATATTCTTGGAACTGTTGGCTATCTATCTATATGCGGTTATTCGTACCTTAGATAGGTACAAGTAGAGGATGTTACGTGAAAATGAAATAAAAATGAGATACGCAGCGATATTTCGATAAAAATAATGAAATATTGGGCGCCCGTTAGAAAAAAGAAACAACGAAAAAAAGAGATCGATGTAACAAGGTCTGTTTGATAAATTGATAATAGAAGGACGTTTAAGAGGCGAGAGAAAGATGGCGCCACTAGTTCAACGCCGAGCCATCGAGTTCCCAACGCTTTCCTCGTTTTTCTTTATCTATAACGGGTTCTAATGAAGAGAAATTTGAAAAATTGCGCTAATTGCAGTATCGTTTATTGCCACAAAATGTAATACCCGATCACGTAGTAAAATTAAAATGCAATACAAAAGTATCAATTAATTGCAACGATACTTTGTTATCACATCCTCTTCCGTTGGTCGGCTTTTAATTCTCTCGACGACTGTTTCGCGAATCGATCGATAAAGCTCCGAGATTTCATGTCGAATCAGATATGAATAATTAAAACGTATCGCTGTTTCGATCTGGACGAAAAACTTTGTAACACTGGCGACTTAATTTCCTCGGAATTACGTATGGTTCGTTAGCGGCATGCGTTATCTAGCAGTTCGACCGATAAATAATCGTCGATCTACGTGTAAATGCGAGATGCCCGCCTCTTTCCTTATCTCGATTCGATCGCTTATCGTTTAATGCACGAACAGAATCGAAATGGGTGCAGTGTGGTGAAAGAGGAGCGCTGGCTGCCGCGGAAAACACGATAAGAGTTAATTTGCATAACGCGATGCACGCTGTTGCGTTATTGGCCAGCGCGACTGTAGAAAATCGATCGAATTCCTTTTCGCGAAACCAGTCAGCGATCGAAAAAGTAGCAACTACTTCGGGCCAGCGATTAGTACATATGTATATTTGTATTCGTTTCAACTGTGCTATTTCAACACGGCAGATATTTGAAAACAGAGGGAAGATAAGCGAAGAAAAGCAAGCGAACGTGTTTGAACGATAAATAACGTTTTCAGGAAATTAGTATTACAGAGACGGTTATTCGGTACGTCTGGTATAATGAAAAATCATCATTGCCCTGTTCTGCCCTACTTCCCTCACCGTGCCATTTCTTCCGTTTCTCTCTGTTCTTTACAACCGCGATGTTCGCCGTAACTTCAAAAACTATTCGACAATCGCAAACGCACAGAAATTTAATCTCTCGCGCTGAACGTTTTGTTGTTAGTCAACATTGTTAGTCGATTTCTCGCGTAAATCGCGATTCGTTAAAATTGCGAGGATGAGAATTCTTTAAATTTAAATGGATCAAGGTATCGTGAAACGACGATACCATCATCGAGCAGCCTTCTTCTGTATATCGCACGGAAAAGAACGTTAGCGTATCGTCGAAGCTCGAACGAAACGCGCGATTAAGAATAAGGGTTGGCGGCTGTGGCAAATTACCAGCACCGAGACGAGACTGGTTAATTAATTATGCATACCTTCTTTTCTTTTGCGACTTACCGCTCGCATCTCTCGTTGTTCCATCCGTTAACTCACCCCATGACGCCTCCGCGTCCTGGAACAGAGCGGTGCGACGGGTAATTGGAAATCAATACTCGTATCCAACCCTCGAAACATTCTTGCCTTGACGAAAAAGTGATCGTGACCCCTCTTCAACCACGAAAGAAGCTACCTCTTGCTCCGACCAGCTGAATCTCGCTTTACCTACGAGCCCTCATTATCACTTTTTGCAACCGCGATATTCGGTTTAGCCTGCTTCGCGCCATCCCCAACCGCGTTTCGCTTCCTCCTTCCGTTTTCTTCCGGGAAATATCAACGAGCTTTTAGAAAGATTCCAAGGAGATAGATGATACCGTATATAAGTAAGGAAATATAATCTTTTCTTATCGACTTGGTTCTTTAGAGGGGCTTTTGACGATTCGTTCGCCAAGGAGATAGGAAGCCATACGATTTCTTCCGAAAGGAATAAAAACTGTTGGAACTCTACATAAAAATGCAGGATTCATTTTTACCCTTCATGATGGAGGTTAACGTTTTCGTAGAAAGGTTACGTTCGATTTTTACGCGATTCGATTTCCTGGATGCGGCCAATATCGTTCGTTTAGTGGCCGTTTTCCTTTCGGGGAGAAAGTTGAATCGGGCCACAGGAAACTTGACCCCTCGACGGTATCGTCGTGACGGGTTCCCTATTTCTTTACGATCCGTTCCGTTCTTATAGTGCCCGAAAAGAATCTACGCCGTAAAAAATTAATATGAATAAGTTCCACAGATTTTTAAAAGCTCGAGATCTTTATGGTCCATTACTTTGCCGCCTTTACGAGCCACCTACCCCCTTCACCGTCAATAATGTACCTTTATCGTTCCAGTTTAGGGGACCATTGTACCGTTTCTATACGAGGACCCTTTATCGTAATACCTTTTCAAAATTAACAATCACATTCGTAACGCGATCCACGTCAAGGGATATAAAATTTAAAAGACGATCTTTTTGAATTTTGAATGTAAAATTTCAGGCTTCGTTATTCGCTCAATGCTTTACGAACCATTTATCTTCTTCAACACGAACCGGGTACTTTTATCGTTCGAGTTTAATGGATCGTTTCTACAGTCTTTGTACGAAAACAATCTTGATCGTGATATCTTTCTAAAATTGTCTCGTAATCGTTAATCTAATTCGTAACTCGATTCGCGAGAAAAGAGTGCAAAATTTAGAAGATTATTTTTTTTTTAATTTGCAACGTCCAATTATAAATTCCATTACCCGTTCGTAACGGAACGACGAAGCGCGTGATTTTGAAACGTGAGCGGTAAAAAGCCGTGGGTATTCGTCGATACATTCAGCGGAGGAGAAATTCGACGTGGTTCGAATGCACGGCGTGTCGCGTCGCGTCGCGACGTCCTCGATCGAAAGTCGATCCAACTGTCAGAGGCCGGCTTTCCTCTCGTTTAATAGAATGAAAATTATGGCTCGAGGAGTGTCGTCACGTCGCCACGAATCTCCTCTACCTAACGACGCTAGATTACGCAGCAATATGCGTGCACGAAGATGCACTATCGCCGTGCATTATCGCCGATAGAAACCGCTCGACGCGTTAATCCGTACGTGAATCGCATTCACACCGTTTGCCATATTTGACGCGTATCAATTTGCGTCGTTGCATTGAATTACGAACGACGCAATTTCCGTGCATCATAAGAGGTACATCGACCGATTATCTCAATAATAATGTTAGCAAAATATTTGAAATTCCTAGTCTGTACACGTATTATTATCGCTTTTACAGCGCGAACGATTAAGAAACTTTTCTCGCTTTTTCTGATTTTTATAGTCGAGAAAAAAACTTACGGAGATTGAATGGAAAAGTTTCATGAATTATGGAATATTCCAAATAAATTCCATCCAACGTGTTAAACTAATTTACAGGAATCACACTTTCAATTAGATTATTAATGTGGCAGGAAACTGTTATCGATTATTCCATGGTAATTTATTCAGCGTCAAATAAATTTCATAGCTTTTCAAAGAGGAAAAGCAACATCCTCTTCGCTGCCGTGCTTCAAGCACTTATATACGTGTGAGTTTCGTATATTCGTGTGCGTTTTATCGTTACAGTGCTAGCACGACCACGGTTCTTCGATATTGTCCCTCATCGAATTATGCATATAAGCTTGAAACTTACCAACCTTCGCCGAACTCGCCGCTCGTTTAATTGCGTTCGAGGCAGCTTGGATTCCCAGTTATTTCATCGAATTACGTGGCGCTGTTCACGCAAACATAAGTTTCACGCGACGCATGCTGCCAGCTTTTCCCAAGCAAAATCCTGTCTTAACGATAATTGGATGGATAACGATGTTAAGTTACTTAGTGTTAATAACGTTTTTCTTTTCCGCGCGAACCAGAAGATACCATTAACAGGTAATTAGAAAATTGCTTTGTGGTTGAAGTTGAGAAGGTTTGTAGGGAAAAGGGTGGATGGTATAGACGCCGAGCTCAGATTGAATATATATTTCTTGTTAATCGAAAGTGAAACGACGTTAGAACTTTCTCACTCGCCGTGTTTAACACCTTAATTCGCACGGATCTCTTCCTGATTTATCAACGAAGATATAGCATTAGTTTTACATTAGTTATCAATTTTTATTGTTAGAATTGTTAATGGAAATGCGAGCCAACGAAAATGCAAATTATCGTTAAGAATTGGAGGAAAGATTTTTTTGTCACGACGAAGTTTAATCGAGCGAATGTATAATATATTCTTTACGAGATACGAATAATAAATTTCCTGGTAATTTTCACTTTAACAACGGGTCTCTTTAGTCGTTCGACTCGAAGACGAAGTTCAACGATTTAATAACGAAGCGCGAGGATACTGGCGCGAACTTTCATAGTACCCAGTGACGGAATTTGATGGCCGTCAGTTAGGTGGCTTCGTAATTAAAGTTATTAAAGACTGGAGGTACACACAGAAGCAGGGGTGTGCCATTGGCGCCGGTGGATTTGGAAAGGCGTAATGAGAAACGAGGTCGTCGAACGCGTCGCCCGACGACGAATTTAATTATCGGCGCGAAAATATTTTAATTCGCCTTTCCTGACCGTTACGATATATCGAAATTTTTCGGCCGTGGAAAGAGAATGGATTAAAAATCGTTGTGATTCTACAACGCCATTTCACCATGCACACGCTCGTAATTAAGTTTAAAAGCGTGCTTCGGTTGATTACGCTGCCGATGCTTCGCATGTGATACACACACGACGACAAGCCAATTAATTATAGGTGTCGAAAAAGCGACTCATTTATGTTGCCAGACCCTGTTTCTTCGTGTTACTATACGCTACCGATTGAGCACAAAAATTGGATATTTGCTTCTGGAATATTTCGCTATCGCCTTGAGAAAGTATCGCCGGCATTAATTGTACAGAGAAGAAAAAATTAACTTCTTGACAAATCGTCAAATCATGGGTCGTAGGTTATACAGACTTGTGTTTTATAATTTCACGATTTTACGTCGGATAGGGTAATCGGATACGACTTGTAATTTGTAGAATTTCGTTCTATGATAGTTTTACAGTATCGAAATTTGAATATCGAAAATTATCGAGTCAAATATACGAATGTCTAGCCAGTTATCGACACAAATAAAGACAGTGACGAAATCATGTCCGTAGGTCAGGTATTTCTTAAAAGCAAGGCGTGGCGAATTTTCATCCAGGAAAGTATTGTACGTTGTCCTCTTCTTCTCTCACCGTCGTTATTCACTGCCCTGGGAATTTTCTCGTCTACTCGGTTGCCTGGCAAATGGACTGGCAAATAGGCTTAAAAGCGAGCGACGCAGTGGGAACAAAGGGATCAACTTCGATATTTCCACCATTCTCAGCTCATCTGAAGATTCATATCGAGAAACATACTGACTCGCGAAAGTATTCGACGCTTAGCATAGGAAACTTTCGTGTTCGTGCTATATGAAACATTTTGCAATTTCATTGGCACCCTAACGAGACACGACTGAATCATGAAATTGAAAAATGTTTCGTGCAATACGCGTAATATATTTGTTTATAAAATGTGACGTCGATCGTTCGAATACCTCCACGTATCTTCGTTTTCAGCTTCTCTCTTGGTTGTTTAGCGAAAAAGCTGTTTGAAATTCAACAAATTGAATAAACCAGAAAGAGAATGGAAAGACTGGCGTTGGACGAAGAAGTTGCGGGTAGTCTCGAATTCAATTATGTTCTTGGTAATCCCAAGAGAAGGAAAGGAAACGTTACTATCTTCCTTCCGCCGCTAATTGACACTAATTCAATGAAAAAAAATTTCCTTTCGAAGGTTAACCATGCGACACTAAGGGCAGCTAAAAGGGGTGGATCGCTTGGGCGCTTGTTTTGTCCCTGCTCTATCGATCTTTCTTCGTATCGGCTTCCTGGTTGTAACGTTATTTGAATATCGTAGCTACAGGACAATTGTATTTGCTTCTCAAGGAAACCGAGAATCCTATTGCGTAAAACCGGTGAACTGTATTGGCTTTTACATAAATATAAGTAGCCAAGAAACCGCCAGAGGAATATTGCATCGTTGCGGAAATGCTGCGTCATTCTTTATACCAAGGAGGGAAAAGAAAGGCGAGGCAGGAAAGAAAAAAAAGGAAGTTCAATGAAAGTGATCAATATTTCTCACCCTATCAGCTCCCAAGGAAGACCTTCGCTGACTCTTCGTCTCTACTCGACGAGATTCTGTTCGCTTCACTGGCTCTGATATTTTGTTTCGCAATTTTTATGTATTTTTTTGTTATTTGCTGGTTGTGTATGTAATTTCACAACGTCATTCCTGCTATCTATCTTTGCAATTTGTTCGTGAAAAAAAAAACTTAAGTTGAACGAGGCAAACGTTTATTTTTCTTGTTCGGGATCGAATTAATTCGAGCCAGATATTATGTAACAAGTATTTCATCGTGTCGAAGCAGGGTTGCAGATAATTAAAGTTACCGTTATATGAATCTTCATTCGCTGGAAAGGCAATGGTCTTGAGAAGGATACTTGCTTCGTTTACGCTCAGCCTCTTCCATTCTGTTTCCGTCTATTCAATTTTATTGGGATGCACATGACTTTTTCGATGATGCCATCTTTCATTCTGAACACGTCTTTGCCATCTCGTTGAAAAGCAAAAGTATTCATCAAAACCGTCGAATTATCCTATTAACATATACGCAGCATCGTATCTTAGTAAGTTATTTTATGATTAATTAAACGATAAGTATCTTTGTTCTAGATCAAATTGGACTGAAATTTTAGTTTCTATTATGCATAATGTTTGAAAAATAATTTCTCTGGCAAAGTAGAGAAGAATTTTCCAATGAATCGGCAAATAAAATGCATCGTGACTGAGGAAACAAGTAGAACAGATTAAGTCAGGATAAACTTTGTAATTTACATATGGAAGTAAGATTTATCTCACACAGGGTACACACACACATCGAGATATATTTACAATCGTTTATATTAGGTCATTTCCCTTGCTAACCATCGCAGTTACACATTCATTCTTTCATTTTCTTTCCTCGATTTTCCTTTTGAAATATCGAGTCTTATCTTGGTTCTGTGTTTCCATCGATGTGATTAAACACGTATGATCCATTGCTAGATACTGTACAAGGTACGATTAAATTTATATTAAACTCAACTTACACTTCGACTCACATAGTTTGGTTATTACGCTTATACGATTAATCGGTTCTATGATTCATACAGCGATGTATGTATCTTAATGTACACTTGCGCTGATTCTGATTTTACAAGTACAACATACTTTCGAGTAAATCGAGAAAAGCGACGAAGGTGACATTGAGTGTTATACAATAGAGATTTATCGAGAATCACGTTCAGAATAAACCTTATAGATTCAGTGAGTCACTCTTTAATTTAAATCAGACGTAATAATCGCTTGCTCCTTCGCACACAATTTACATAGTCGTGACATTCGTTCAATACTCTATGAAGGTTACACGGTCGTCGATACGAACGGAAGTCGATACAATCTTTTAACGATTTTATCAAAGTTATTAAAAAAGAGTTGCATAACAAAACTAGTCTCTTTTAGGTCGCTAGGTAATTAAAAAATACCAAAGTTGGCGTATTTCGTATAAATATCTACGTTAGAGTAACTTCTGTTTGGTATAAAAATTATAAAAATACGCGTGAACCTATGAATTTTTGAAAGAAGTATCGTGATTTTTCTTAAAAAAAAAAAAAAAAAAAAAAAAAAAAAAAAAAAAAAAAAAAAAAAACGGACAAGAAAAAATGTGTTTTAGAAAAAGAACGGAAGAAATCTCAGACGTTTACCTTACACTTACTTTAATCAGACGCGAATTAAAATTTCATTCGAGTAAATACTTCGTCGAAAGTTATACTATACTTTTTGCACCTGACATTAAATGATACGAGAAATCTTGACGGTAAATAAATACTTATTCTCTAAGTTTGTTGCGATTTTTTGTTCGTCGCATACAACACTGACAGATAACAAGTGACAACGAATAGAATGGAAATATTCCAGACGACTATACATGTCTAAACATAGGTCGTTGAATGGAGCAACCTGACTTGTCCGATGCGAGAAGCACGTTTCAAACGAATCGATCGTTTGAAGAAATCTCGACTCGTCGCGTGTCTGCGGTTCTCCGCAAAAGCTCGCGTTTGTGAACCGACTCCGGTTCACGCCACGGAATTTCGAGCATCCGTGGCTCAGCTTCGCCGTGGTGCATTCACATTCCTTCTAGAAAATTCCGAGAGTCGGTCATGGCAGAAACGTGGCTAGAATCCGGACGGACCGCGAGAACTGGAAAATACCACGGGCTGTACTGTTTCCGCTACCAATCACGATTCACTGGACCGTGCGATCTGATCGTTCGCGCGTTCGACCGCGTATTAATTATACCCTGGGCCGCATTAGGATTAATCGTTTAATTGCCGTACCCGAAGCGATCGAGTTAGCCCTGGGCAAAATTATTCGCGCGGAAGGATCGCGTTTTGTCATGAATTGGTCACGTTTCGCTGCGGTACAAGTCGTTGTCGCAGTGCGAAAATTGAAGGCCGGAAGTGATAATTAAATTGCGGTCGAGTTAGAGCAAGTTCTCCTCGAATTTCTAACCTGCATTCGGGTACACCGTTTGTCACGGAATTTTTCTTGTCGTTACCGAACCTGTTCTAGTTTATCGACGATTCACAAATGACGAGATATTCCGTCGTTTGTGTATTTGGAATAAGTAGAAACGGGTGCTACGATTGCAAAGTTAAATCGATATCTATTAATCGAGTGTATTAGAAGGAAAATTTGTATTCGATAACAAGGCAACTTGGTATCGAAGATCTTTATACAATTTGCCTCCTTATTTTTCCATTTCTTTATGAAAGATATAGAAACACTCGTACGAAGAGAGATTTATCTACCGTCAATGTTACGAACGAGGATCTTTACTGCCACATAGAATATTTATTTCTGTTTGGTCGGTGGCATCGTAAAATTCGTTCTCGTATCATCGACGAGCCAGTATTCCCGATATGGAGCGTGTTTTCTCGGCTGTCGAATAGACTGTATCCGGCTCTGAAGGGTACTTTGTCATACAAAGTAGCTGCGGTTTACTCGTGACCTATAAAAATCGCTGGGAAGAGGAAGAAAGAAAGAGCGGACACGTTCTCGCGCCCGCAAATCCTCAGCTTCTTACGTAAAGCTCGCATTCGAAAATTCAGGTGAAATTCCTCTCCGCCTGCCTCTCCAAGGAAATTCTCATTTGCATTGGCACAGCCCGCTGAGAATACCACAGCGAGGAACCATCATGCCGGAAACAAATAACGCTCTCGTCGGTTTACCAACTACCCACACCATGGGATAAATAATTTCGAACGCGACAACTTCTTCAATTAGTTGCAGAAACCGTCTTATCTCTCGCTCGACGATCCGTGCTGCAATTGTTTCGCTTAATAGTTTCCGTGAATGCATCCTCCAATTTGGGTTAATTATTCGTGCAAAAAGAGCCACTTATTGTTTCACACGACTCTATTGTTCCTCTTAAACGCAAATACTTTTGGTAAAACCTTCTGTGTGTATAGATATACATGTTGTTCTATATCCACAAATAGGTCGGAGACGTAGAATAAAATTTAATCGTTGGAACTTTCGTTTCCTAGAATCTTCGTTGTGATTTCTGAAACTTTAGAAGATTGTCAATTTCATACGATTAGAAAAATTTGACAGCGTCATGGTTCATTAGAAAGTTAGCTAAAGTTCTCTGTTGCAGCTCAAGTTCGAAGAGAATATCGAAACAATCGTAGCGAAAATTAATTAAATTCCACGATTATTCAACGCTTTAAACTCAAGCAACTATTGCGTATAAATCGTTTGACTTGTTCAAGGTTGCCAATTAATATCAGAGGTAACGTTGTGACACATTTCTTCGTTCGCGTTAGTCAGGTGCTGTTCTCTCGATGTAACCTTGTTCCAAGTTTTATCAGGAACTCGCTTCTTGACGGATGTTCATCGAAGATCGATCGTTCGTCGTGAGAACGTAGCTGTTGTTTTGTAATTCATTAAAACAGTTGTGGATTGATAGCTTCACTCGGCCATTTGCCATCGAGCTTGTACACACTGACACGGATGGAACGAATTCCACGCAGCAAGGTATCTGTTATTCACAGATCGTTACTTCCGTCATTCAAGTGGCACTCGATGCACCGTTACGAACGCTCAAGCTTCCTTGAAATTTGTTTTCCATCGATTTACTCGAAGAAAAAGCAACTTTTAAAAGGGACCGATAACGAGGCGAACACATTGTTTCACGGTAAACGTAGTAGAAACAGAACATGGCGTAATGTATTCTTGAAATATTCTTTGCGGATTTTTACGCAAATTCATGTTCTCATGGGCGCGACTATTTACAAAAATTTGTTTCATCCATCAAATATTATATGGTAATAGAAGATGTTCCATTTAAGGTCACAGGTAGTTCCATTTAAGCTCGGACGAACGTTCTATCGATAGAAGCTTCGATGTTCTAATAAAGATAAATGAAGGGGAAAGATCGCTGCTAAGTGGAAGTTAGGAACGTGCAGCGCACAATGTTACAACAACATGATCTCGTTACACCAGTAAATCTGACGAGTTTAACAGATCAACGTCACGGTTGATCATTGAATACGCAATGAGTACGATAATTACCGCGTGTACAACTATCTCGCGTTTCGACTAAACGGTGACGATAGATTTCTGTGAATTGTTCGATCGTTTAAACATTGTTTCAACGCTGTTTCGACATTAACATTAGCTCAACGTTACTTCGACGTTCTGTCGTCGTCTCTGTTTTATTTCTTGCATCTATCTCGTAGAATGAATTCGATCGAGCGTGGATAAAGTTCGATATATCGTAATAGGCATTATCGTGAACCGATAACAGGTAAAATTCGATTTTCAATTTCCCTTAATTTTCCAACTTGTTTGCGCGGCCACGAAGCCGTCATCGATCCATTCACTCGTCGTTCAAATGCGTGCGATCGAGAATTGCAAGGTCGTCGTTGGAAAATTGTTGGAATACCTGGTTGTCGAGTAATAATTGCGCGAAAATTCACGCCAAAAGATCGTCAACGAGCAGAAATTAAAGGGTAGGTCGTCGAACGAAGTCGAATAGGGCGGTTAACGACCCATTAGCGAGTCTTGAGTGCATTTCGCGTTAATTAGTTTCTGAACTGAGAAAACGCTGACAAGGAAAGTACGATCGAGTTGCTAACGCTTGACGCGTTTTTAGAAAACGGCTACACACTTTCATGGGGAAACGAATGGTCAAAGAAACGAGTCGTGTTGAGTGAACTCGAGATTGCGATACGTTTATGAAAAATTTGACGACAGAAATTGAACATTATATGTGAAAATATGGATAACAAATTTGTGAAAAACGATCGTCCATGATTTACATCGCTGTTTATCATGGCGCGACCTGTAATTTAAAGTAGATCTTTGTTCGAGGCAGACACTAGCGTTATCGCGGAGTAAAATCGATTTTCATGAGGAATTTTGGCGAAAACGCGACAGGAACGTACCAGCTCGACCGTTAGAGTTCGAAAGTAACGTAATATCCGTTGTTTAAAGATTCTGGTTTTCATGGCTCGGTGGCCGTGTTAACGTCATTCCATTTAGAAACTTTCGATGGAACGGAATAACAAGTGGCAAGCAAATTCACGCGAGTGATAACCGGAAGACGAGTCTGATTACCGTAATCAGCATATGTATGTATGATCCGAATCTCATTTACTCGATAATCGAGTTTCGAAAAAAAAGTCAATAACACTGGATTAATCAAGCGAATCGTTGACATTTTTGTCGTTGTATCTGTGTAACGTTCCTCCTCTCCGTTCTGATTTCAACTTAGTCGTCGAATCGATTTTCGAAAGCGGAGAATTCGCTTTTATACGCTCGACAAACTTCGGTTCGAATTTTCTGTTGAATAACTTGGATCTCGAATTTTACGCCAAACAGAGACTTTGGGATCCATGGGATCTGTATGTATTTTCGCATGCTATATCGTTTCACAAGTTAGCGACAGTCCGTACAGTTTGCTGAACACTCGAGCACACGAAGCGGTCACACGATCTGCTTGCGTAACATAGCCACGACTTCGTATCATTCCGGTTTCGCTATGTCAACCATCGTTACGAGAAAACCGTAAGCAGATTGGAGTACGCTATTTCCATAGGTTTATCATCGACGATTCGATTTTACGTTCGATCAAATAAATCGACTTCGATTAAAATAAATCGAAGGAAACTCAGAGTCGCTCTGAATAGAATCAAAACGAAGATTATACGATCGAAGTGGTTACAAATCAATGAAACGGTAATTTGATTCTGAAAGTTTTTCTTTCGAAAGAGAAAAAGAAACATTGTTTTCTGTTCGAATCTCCTCTCGCGTTCCTCGTTTGCAATTATCTTCCGACGGAATTTCAGCCAATCGTTGATCAAAGAAGCGAAAACGCGCGGTGAACCGTATGCGAAACAGTGTAGGTGGCGAATTAATCGTCGACGAACCGTATCCATTTCCTCGTCTTCCCATTCGTTGCTCCTTGAACCGTACGAATCGAGACGCGCCACGTGTTTTCCGAATGCGAACGTCGAAGTAAATACGAACCAAAAAGAACCACGTGATCTCTTTTCTCTTTATCGTGCCCTCTTTTCGTATCCCTGGAGAATTCTCGGTTAATTTCTCAGAGTTTCCTAAAGTACGTAGCTTGGAGCCGAAAACGTGATCGAAAAGGAAGATAAATGAAAAAAGTTTAACGGGACAAAACTGAAAAATTCAAACTTATTTATTTGCTTAAGGACTGCTACGAATCGTAAGGGAGAATAATTATTTAAAAATCTACAGTCGCGTGCGCGTTCTTCGCTTTTGATCTACGTGACTTTTGAATTTTATGGACCTTCAAATTCTCAAATAACGAAATATAGATCAAAGGGTGAAAAGGAGACATACGGATTTCACGATAAGCATCGTATCTCGAAAATCTTCTCGAATCCATCTTGTCGACTCCCATACGAGCATTTATTACTTTTCCGGAAATTTACGAGGCGATTTTATATCGATGAGATATTTAATCGGAAGCGGTGATGATTCTTTATGATTGATTCACGCGAGAGCAACGGTTCTCTGATCTGGACCAAGTCCTTGATTTCTTAGAAATCGCGTAAGAATATTCCGGAAACGTTTTCCGCACGTTTGCTGCTAATCAACGTCGAGAACCTTGGAATATTCCGTTTGACTTCCTTAATTTTTCTTACGACTTTCCTATTTCTGTAGAAAAATTTTGGTCCATAAATAAAGATATTATCATCGGCCGATATTATCGTGTCATTTCCTTTTGCGTTTCGATTTTACTTGCTAGGAATCAACCGCGTCTTCATTAACCGATGTTCTGATAATCAACGTTCCCCTACAAAGAATCGCTTCGAATCCATTGTTTGTTTCAAAATCTCGAATAAGAGGATCGCGGTGAATGAGCATCCTTGTATTCCCGTTACGACCGTCCTCGAGTCTCCGTGAAAGCAATGGCGATCGTAACATCGCGTTTCATTGGTAATGCCATGGCGTTAAATCCGACGCGTAAAGCTGGAGGATTTTAATTATCGTCGAGAAGGCGAGGATCGTCAACGCCTACGTTCATCTGCCATTCTACAATTTCTGCATTTGAACGCCAACGAATTTCAATCTCGCTGTAAGTATCGCAGTGTACGATAAAACAATTCCAAAAAAAAAAAAAAAAAAAGAAAGAATGACATCCACTCGACCTTCTCTATTTTTAAAAACTAATTAAACGATTTAAAAGCATCGGCGTTAATACATCCTTAATGCGAAAAGTTTACGACAGAAGGAGCGCGATAATGAGAATAAATAAAAGAAAACTATTCTTTCGCGTTTTCTGACTATTAGCGTTCAGCGTGAACGAGACTTTGTTTTAATCTGGAGTACCGTTCGACTAGCAAATTACGGTCGTTTTCCGTCTCGCTTTTAACCGTATAAAAGCATCGCGATTAAACGTTCCGCCCTCGTAGTATACCGTGTAACGCCGGACATTAAAATTTAAATGTGATTGCAGTTTCGTTTAACGATATTAAATAGGAATTCCGCGGGCCAGCCACCGCTTAACGACCGTAACGACCGACCGGCACCAAAGTTACGCCTCCTTTCGCGTTATTTTAGCGTTCGTAACGTGATAGCGCCGCGACGGAAGCGAACCCATTGGCCGTACTTCTCTTCACTCTGGTAAGAGGGTTCCTTGTAATGTAATTACCCGTGACCGCCGCATACCTTCGATAGCTCCGGTGCACGTCATCTCAACGACATGATTCTGGAAAACGCACACTGCCTGCAAATGGTATAACACGGCACGACACTTGTACGTTCGAGTTTTCCAAGTCTGTTTATCCGCTGTTCCAATCTATGAATTTTTCTCTCGTTCTCGGTTTTCCGTGACTCAGCCAAGAGACTTTGAAGATTTCAAGAAAATTTTTCTACACGAGGGTCGATTCTTTCGCAAATTTCTCTTTTCTCGAGTTCGAGGAACGCGTTAAGAGTAGACAAACACAATTGGATAGCCGCGAACTGAAACTTTAACGATCCTTCGATTTTTCTAATCTGATTATTCTCTATCTTGATAGGTAAAATGACTGTTCGCGTCTCCGATTCACGCGATGTAAACTTCTCCACCGTCTGTTTCTAATTTCACGAGTAGAATACGTTTAATTATTACGATATATCGCAAATTCATACAAGTTTTATACAATTTTGCGATAAAAACTGCATGCGCCAAAACGATTATTTTGGTTGTCGACTTCGACAAATTTAACGAATGCATCATTTTTTTTACAATGGTTCTTATTTTTCAAAACTTCCACGCAGTTTCGAGCGATGTACTCGTGTTCCATAGAAAGCATTTGTTTGTTCGTAGCGAAAGAAATTCCACTTGTCTTACGATGATCGACTTCGTCGTTTAAATTTCAGAAGCAGGGTAAACTCTTTCAGTCGGTGTGCTTAAGCTTCACAAGAAGTTTCTTCGCCCTTCGTTTTGGAGATCCAAAAAGAGACACCACTCGCGTACACAGGACTATAAATTTAGACGCCCGAGTACTTCCAAAGTGGCGCGATATTGCTCGCGAACCGAAGTAGCGGTATTTTCCAACCGGATGTCTCCAAAGGACGAACATCTAGAATTCTCTGGAAGAAACAACCTCCGCTATGGTGCATCGTGTCACGAAATCGTTGAAAATTACAAGCATCTCTTTACATTCTGTAAAGGAATTCTTCTAAATATTTACAGCATTTAGTTCTCTTTTTCACATTATTATTTTTTTCTATCTTCGGTAAACTATTCACCCTGCCTTAGTTTATAACAGCGTAACACAATCACTTTAGAATAAATGAGATTTCTCGTTATTAAAATCCTTTCGCGCGATAATTTACCAGATCGTAATTAGGCTGCGAATATTCATGGAAATTTAAGATTTTACAGATAGAGTTAAAAGAACGAATTTCGAATAAAGATTCGTATCTCTACGCGTCTAAATTTCCACCCGTAAACATTTATATTCTACTGATAAATATCGTTCGTTCGTTCGAAATTCATTCGTTCGTGAGAACCCAGGAAATACGTTCGTGATGATACAGTTACGCGTTTCATCTGGAAATCTGTCGAACGACGGTGATACTTGGCGTGGAGAAGTTATAAAAATCAACAGCGGGTAACACGTTCCCTTGAAAAATCGTGTAATACGTGTCGTGTACTGCTTTAGAGGGCTATTAGAAACATTATCGAGCTGATATACGAAGGTATTATCGGGCTTATCGAGCAAGTTATGAGATCAGGATACGGTATTACCACGCCTCGTATGGAAGGAACCCTGTCGAAGCCACGGCGGCAATAATAAATAAACAGCGTGAAAGAAATGGTAAACTGCGGACATACGTTCGTCCGAGGATACTCTCGAAGGATACTAAAGCGAATTCTTCGTGAAAGCGTTTCGTTGTTTTTCTCGCCGTTCATCTGTACCTAATTTCTAACCCCTGCGACATTAGGCTCGTTATTTTACGACTGACCATTTTGTCATTCGAATACGGTCAGGTAATTCGTAAAGAGCTATCTGTTTTACACGGCAGAAATGATAAAACGAAACACGGATGGTAAAATTGGCAGAAAGCGTAGCATTTCGAAGAAAATCACCGTGGCTCGCTTGTGATTTATGGGTCGTTCTCGACAGACAAAGAAACACCGTTGACGTGTCGGTTTCCAGTGGCAGCTCGTGAAAATAAAAGGCTACAGAGAATTGTACGATAGGATGATATTTACATTTGTACGAGATGTCGTGAAATAAATTTTTCGGTACGATGAAATTTTCCTCTTTAATTGCCCGATTCACACTTTTGCTCATACGCGATTAACGTTGATTCGTCGGCGAGCTTCTCATCCCATTTTCCGAACCGTCGTTCGTTTTCTGCGTAGAACACGTACACCTAATCGTTCATCTCTCGCGAAACTTCACAGAGCGTCATATCGAATGTTCCGTGTCTTAATGATAAAAGAAAAAAAAAAGTGGAATAATTGGATTATTTTCTTAAGGAAGTATAGCAGCCTGAGACGTTTAAAAACACAAAGTTTAGCGATTTTTCGCATAAATAGTTATGGAATGAGAGACTCAGATTTTTTAGGAATAATATCGATTATAAAAATATGAATATTCCGTTTTTTTTTTTTAAATCGTTAGGCTCGCGAAACGAATCCTTCTTTTTAATTCTATCACAAGGACAAACTGTGCGACGTCGGACAAACAGAAGTTAGCTAATCTCTCAAAGATTTCGCGTAATGATTTAAGCAGGGAACTTCATCTCGTTATGGACGGCGGATTCTAATTGTTACAGATAGGTATTCAACTACTGTAATCCGTTAAGCGCGGCTGTATTTACCTGGATTCTGCAACCTGAATTACCGTTTTGCGTTTGCCTGTTGTTTGCTGTACGCTGGAAATTCCGATGATCGCGCGGCAATATTCAGAGGGAGTTGGTAAAATGAGATTATCTTCCGCGGCGTATTGTAACGGATCGTGTCAAATATTTAGATTTTACTTTGGCGGAAATTAAGATATTTGGTAATTGATCGAGTTAACCAACGGTGTTTAACGAATACCCCGTATAGTTAACCGCTCGATCAATTCCTAGTTCGTTCATATTCCTATCGCAAAATCGATAGGTTTTTAAGCAAATCTTAAAAAATTCCCAGCTCGTGTTTCGAGTGCTTCCGATATTTAACTTACGCTCTCGAAGATCCTCGCAGTATCGTGCCGACTTATATCGTCAAATAAAGACCATCCGTAGTGTAAAGTTTCCAATATTGACTGCAAGAAATTACTATCAGTTGGCGAACCCATGAGAATCGACTACACACTTTTCA
Source organism: Bombus terrestris (assembly GCF_910591885.1). NCBI lineage: Eukaryota > Metazoa > Arthropoda > Insecta > Hymenoptera > Apidae > Bombus > Bombus terrestris. Next base: position 3,521,178 of record NC_063271.1, on the reverse strand, counting down.
ACAAGTTCGCCCCGGTATATCGTTTAACCTGTTCGTATCGACGATCCGATAATCAACGTTTGTTTGACATTTAATTAAGAAACGGAAATTTCTCACCGCTGGATCGCAATCTCGCTCATCCAACTGTTCTCGCTGAACGAGAACGCCGCGATGTTCTCGTTCGTTCTCGCAATTTCGAGTAAGTATTTTTACAACGACGTTTACGTTGCTCCTGTTCATTTTTTAAATGCATCCCCGCTGGGACTATCTACGAGTAGGTCACATAATGATCCGCACTCGTGCTCGTTTCTCGGCTTTTACGAGCACGTGTGTAGACTGAAATTAACGAGCTAAAGCGAACTGTGCTCGCATGTGATACGTTGAAGCTTGTTTCACAACTGGCCCCGTTCGAAACTGTGTGTGTATCTTCGATATGATTGTTGTAGCTACTGTGCTTTCTAAACAGAATGAGTTTCGTTGTTAGCTTGATCAGATCTTATACTCGAGCTGGTTTCGACGACCAATCGATTCTCTTTTGATAGTTGAACTGTGATAGCACTTTGGTAATTTATCGTTAATTTAAGTGGGAAGATGACGATAATTGGAATAAAGTAAAATTCGATATTCGCTGTAAAGTTTTAGAAAATTGTAAAATTTCTGAATCGCAAGAAGCGACGAATCGATTCTGTTTCGTCGAGTATACTGGAAATTAGAATACATTGAAATTCAAATTTCAGTGAGATTTTATGAATCTGCCAGTCGGCGAAATTTAGTTTTTCTTGGCTAAAATTTCATCCCTCGCGAGGCAGATACATTCAGAAGAAGAATAACTTGAAGTTCAAAAGCATCGTACTTTTAAATTTGCGAAACAGAATAATCGTGTGCCATAGAACGACGCGTAGTAATGAAAACCTCCTCGCAGTTCAAAAGATATGCTGATTGAAAGGCAAACGTAGAACAATCAGCGCGACTATTCGCTACTTATATCGCTAGTTTATTGAAGACCAACGTTCCTTAAACACGATTCCATCCTTTCATTGCCATCTCGATTCTTCAACGTGTTACTTGCGAAGGCAGCTTTTGATCTTTATGATCAGCTCTCGAAACTTTATACATTCGCGCGTTAACTTTTACTTTACTTTACACAACTTGATAAGTAGAGAAAATTGATAGCAACTGACAATTTTCTTCCTCTTCCCGTCTTTTTTTTCCTTTTTTTTTTTTTTTTTATACGACAATTGACGGTCATAACGTCGATTCATTCGTTGCTCGACTTCATTGAACATTTTTCAAATTACTATCGAGTTATAGTGTCGTTAAAATACACATTTTTGTCTCGAAGGTTCGATCAAGTCAAGCAAGAATCGCGATCCACGAACACAGTGTCCATCATCGGATGATGAAACGATGTTCTCTTCGTATTCTTCTGATCGTGCGCGTATACAAGAATTTTTCAAACTCGAACTACAACGACAGCTTTTTTTCTTTTTAGTTTTAAGACTAATGAAAGCGGTAAATTCCCATAACTACGCAACACGCTGTCAAATGTTCGCTATTAGTCTCCGTCCACGATGTATTTTTCAATTTGAACGTTCTGGAAAAACGTTTAACTTTCTAAATGATCGACACGTTGTTTTCACAAAGTAAACTAATCCGAAATACAGCGGTAAATCACGAAAATACGCTACGATTTCTCGCGATAGTCCTTGGAACAATTTGATCCCGATCTTCGCCACGATTTCTCTTCCACACAATGTGCGCCTTGTCACGAGTAAGAAAAGAGGGTGAATAAAAATCGAAATAATGGAACGAGGCATCGAGGAAGCAAGAAAATACGAAATAAAGCTGTTCCAACCGCGAGTCTCCAGGGCAACTTGTTGTTCTCTTCTTCGAGGCATGCTGTATCGATCTTCCTCAGCCATAGATCGAATTGACTCGTTCGTAAAGACGTTTCAACACTATCGTCGTGCTCCTTACAAGGCAGAAACGTGTCGCTGAAATACTCTGTCTTTGGCACGGAAACCATTCGCTTTTTCCTTTCGTTGAACCATCGACGTTAATCGATAAATACATCGATCGACCGACTACAGTATATTTATATAATATGTACAAATTTGACTTGCTTTTCTTCTTATTTAATTTATTTACCAATGGAATTTCATTAAATTTTATATGATCTCTCAAGCATTCTGTACGGAAATAAGACTCGCCTCTTCAACAGCGATTTTATCAAAGGGATTCTGTTCTTTGATAGCGCTTCTGTTCCTGCGCTTGGCAAACTCATCGACGATTCGTTTATTTTCTCGGTTGTTGTGCGTGCGTGTAGAGTTAACTAAACGGAATGACCACGCTCTTGACCCGTTCACCAAGAGGAGTAATGGCGGCACGTGCGTCACGGGTCAAGCAATGCTCGGCCTCCTTTCTCGGCCGATTTCCAGCGATGTTCCAGCCTTTTTGCGAGTAATGTTCGAAATCAGCTGCTACAACCAAGGAATCGAAGGAGACAACTGGATAGAAATGGGCGTTTACATTCGGTCGACACACGAACGTGAGTTTGGAGCAAATCCTTCGGTACCAGGATCACGAGGGAAAGTAGCAAAAATTCGATGAACGATCTTATCGAGTCGCCGTTTCGACGATTCTAACGTTATCTGAAAATTCGTTCCACGACATCGATCTTCTTCGTTCCTTGAAATCAGTTTTCTTCTTGCACGATGATCCTAGGCTCATCTGGTCACCGTGACGAGGAAAAGAAAAAAAATAAGAGGCCGTCGTTAGCCCGTCGTTCGCATTTCGTTGAATCGTTATCTTCGTTTTCTTCGTTTATTCTTTACACCTGCGTCAATAACGTCAATTGTGTCCCATTTCTCATCGCGTCTTTCTCTCTCTGCGTTTGATCTTTCGGCTCGTTGCCTATGGTAATATTCGATCGTGACGTCATGGTCACCGTCGTCGTGGAAGTTTTGCTAATCAGTAATCCTCTCTCGGCGTCTTCGTCTTCCAGCTCCATCCTCGATTGACCGGATGTAGCTTGTCGATTCGACTGAAGCCTTTCAGCGTTCGCCTTGTTCCTCCGTGGAAATACACTGTTCTCGATATGCAACGTGGCATTCACGTCCTTTCCAGCGGCGCAAGTGCACGCTTTTAAGAAACTTTTCTTGAAATTGTCGCTGAGGAAAGCGTATAAGATAGGATTCATCGCGCTGTTGCTATAACTGAGGAAGCCAGCCAGTAAGAAACTGGTAATCGTGATCTTGCTCTGACACTGTTTGGGTGGAGTGTAGATCAACGCCACTTGCATCAGCCAGTAGGGCAGCCAACACAAAACGTACACCGTGATCACTGTCAGTACTAACTTGGTCACTTTACGATGCGATCGTTTCTTCTCCTTGGACTTGTTCTTGGGTCCGACCGTTTGAAGCTTCCTGATTACGAGGAAATAAAAGATCAGAATGAGAATCAGTGGAATGGCGAAGCCTAGGATGAACGTGTATAAAGTAAAGGTAGTGTGGCCTCCGCGATCGTTTGGCCAGTAGATGTTACAGTTGATTCCTTTCTCAGACTCCATCGCGTTGGCGTACAGAAATATAGGGATCATAAAGAGAGCGCTCGTGGCCCAGGCTGTTAGAGAGACCACTTTGGAGATGAATGGCGTACGAATCTTTGGCGAAGATATCGGATGACACACGGCGATGTAACGATCGGCGCTCATGATGAAAAGGAAGATGCTGCTGGTAAACTGATTGATGCTGGTTGTAGTCATATACGCTTTGCACATGATCTTCCCGAAGATCCAGCTACGTAGGCTCATCGTGGTCACCAGGAAAGGTATTCCTATCAAGAAACACTCGTCTGCTATAGCCAGGTTTACGATGTACATGTTGGTCACTGTTTGCATCTTCGAGAACCGTAACACCACGTAAATCACCAGAGTATTTCCGAGAAGACCAACGATGCAGACGATAGAGTAGAGAATCTGATTGACCAGCGAGACGATCGGCAGATCAGCCTCGCAATTCTGGATCATCGACTCCTCCTGATTCATTTTGCGAGCGTAGTCGATCATGCTCGGCGTAGTCTCGTAGCTTATTATCGTGGCGTTCATTTTGCTCCAGCCGTCTTAGATTCCTCGTCCAACGAACGATCCTCGCCCCCTTCGTAAATTTACTTTTTTCTCGAACGATCTTCTCCCGGAGATTATTCACACGATGGCTTTCGATCGATGGTTCAAGAGATCTCTAACTGCGATCACTCGGCACGAAGAAAGATTACCGAGACAGTCTTTATTTTCTCTTTTTCACGAGATTTGTTCGTCTTTAGGGGAGATACGAATGTATGAATCGCCTTCTAGGAATTAAACGTGTGTTCGTCGTATTCTGTCGAGGATCAGAGGGTAGAAGAAGGATCGTTGCGCCGACGACGACGATACGAGAGATGGATCCGACGTCATTCCGTCAGCCGTGAAACGATCGCGCTTCCGGACACCCGATCACTCGGAAGTCAACGCTCAACGCTCGCCTTCTCCCGTTTCCTCCCGAGCACGAGGGTCTGAAACAAAAGAAAGCATCGTTTTTCAAATTTGATTTCACGATGTTCAGGCGTAAATTAACGCCTCTTCGGATGAATCCGATATTTTTCCTTTATATACAGATTAAATTTAAATTTGTCTTTAAGCGGTTTCGATCAGGACAGCGAGTGAGCTAAGCTATTGAAAACTTTCTGATCGAATTTTGCGTCCTGAGAATTTTTTTAGATCTACAGTACAAAGATTTCGTTGGCAAGGGTTCGACGAGCAGTTTCAACCCCATTATTGGCAACAATAGATTCAATTTGTGTGGTGTATAGCACCGGTTGCTTTCATCAAATGAATCGATGGAGGGTGTGTCTTAAAGAGAAGGTGATCGAGAAGTTTGAACCATCTCAAATTCTTATTGCTTTATAAAACACGAGTTTGATCTTACGATTATAAGTTCTAAGTATTTTCAATAGCCATATCTGACAAAATAAGTATAGTCTCTTGTATTGTTCATGAATGAGTATAATTTTTTATTTCAGTTGCGAAATTACAGTTAAATTATCGTTGCAGTTGAATTAATCTTCGATAGCCCGCGATATCAAATTCTTCGTATTTCATCAATTAAATATGCAATATTATGCATGCTTGCAAACATTAATCGTTTGAATGTGCTACATAATTAATAATCGATAATTAATTAAACATACATCTAAATGTAAATATGCATGAATTTGTAAATAATTATCACTTTTTGTTGCCCTATATTATATATATATATAACGATCGTTTTACGGTCAAAGCTTCGAAAGCATTCGCAACACGTTTGTTATACAATTGGCACGAAAGGTTAAATTAAACAAATGAGTAAACTGGAACACCCAAAACACCGCTGTATTCCATTCTAATTAAATTCCACTCCAATTAAACAGGAACAGACTGCTATATCATATTATACTTAACTCTAGTTCTCTAAGACAGTTCTCTATTCAAACAACCCTAACAGCGCAACTGTTGATTTAGATACTAGAACTTAATTTGGAATTTACTTAAACCTCTTGGAACGTTTGAAACACTTAAAACATCGCTCTATGTCACTTTAATTACACAAACTATGACTACACTACGATTGTTGTCGTCGTTCCGCAAACTTTTTGATAGTAGTCGATTCGAAATATTTCTCACAGCTCTCGTTCGAATTCTATTTTTCAGTTTAGTTTCCTTCTACCGACCTTGTTTTATAATATCGCTGTATTATATGATAAATCATCCATCGACGTCATAAATTAAGGACTAACCCCTCCAAGATCATTCTCTTTTCAAAATAAACCTAGCTACGCGATTGTTATCAAATGAAACGTAAATCTTTGGGAACAGGGTAACTGTAGCGAAAACCGAGAATCCTGTTGACAACTCTGGAACAAGGAGAGAAGGTTAGATTGCGAGGAACATTACGGTGATCCGAGTTGACTCGTGACTTGAGAGTTCAACGTTTCGGGCAACCACAGCTTGTGGCTTTCGCCACGTTGGTAAGCCGAACAAGCGGCTCGAGAAACTCGAGAACTCGACGCGAAACAGCACCGGATGTTCTTCGTTGCCCCAATGTTTAAGGATGATTTTCAATGCAGCGAAAGCGACTACGCACGATCCGTTGTTAAAAGCGTTGGAACACTGGCGTTGATCGCTTTGCACGATCGTTTGACCGATCCGTCGCTGTTTCCCGAGACTCTGATGCTTTTAGAAGTTGCAAGATTCAGATTTGCAATTTTTTATAACGAGGCAACGACGTAACCAACTTTGGTAGATTTTTGCTCGAGAACTCGGAGAACAGGTAAGAGCTCATGGCGAAAAATTGCGAAGACTCAGGGTAAGGTGAAGTTCGATTGATTCAGAAGTTGTTCTTTGATAAAGATACGAGTGGCTGAGAATCGTAATGGTAAAATTAATGAAAATAACAACACCGTAGCAAGTTAGCATGCAAGAGACTAACGTCATTTTCCCAGTTAATACTTTCGAATGCTTTATAACGTTGACGATTATCCATCGATTTTATCTGAAATAATTCAATGGAACGATGATCGTCGAAGCTTCACATCGGTAGCGCGAATTCCTTGCTTTGATTAATCTCGCAAATTAGATTGCACGTCTCGTTTGAAAATCACCATGGTTCGTTCATGAAAGATCGTCATTATCGTTTCGAGCGCGAGTATTATTAGCAGGAAAGTTCGCGTTGTTCATCTAAAAGAGAGAACCTCGTTCTCGTTTAACTCGCTTCGCGTTTTCTCCAGTTTCATTAAACGCGAGTCATTATCGGTATCCAATGGAAAGAGTTATCTGTGTTTTCATCGGGTCGCTGCGCTGAAATATTATTCGTTGGTGGCCTCTTGGACGGAAAGTTCGCCGAAATCCTCGTTAAAGCGTTGAACTACGAGATAATCGGGAACCGAAAAAGGATCTCCTTCTCGTCCGACTCGATCGTGAAAATTTTCAAGGAGCATTCAGCGCGATCGCTCGATTCGTTTTCTATCGAACTCCGTTGAAGTGGAATTAATTCGGCGCGCGATCGCAGCACAGGAAACATATTGTTTTAGAAGCACTCATTAGTTTCTGGCATTAGACGATGCGAAATGAATGGCGATATGACGAACGCTTAAACCGTGAGAAAATTCGCCGTGCGTCGCGTTGCTCCGCAAGCTAATGAGCGCCAATCGATCGCCATTATCGGGCCATCCTTCCTATAGCCTTGCAATTACCCGTAAAACGATCGTCTTAACGTTTCAGCAATTTACTTTCCGCCCCTTTTTACCCTGGCAAATTTATTTCCGCATTGTTTGAACAACGAGTGGAACAAACGAAGATTAACCGTACGAGTGATCGCTTCACTGATCGAACGTTTTGATTAAACATTCACGACTACTTTTATTATAAAAATATTAAGAACAAATTTTATTTCAAGCTAATTCCCTGAAAGATGTATTTTCCTCGGTTGTATAGATCTTCCATTTCACGAAGTCATTTATCACGAACGATCACGAGCAGACGCTTCAGCGAATAATTACGCTTGTTCTGGCCAGGAAACAAAGTGACAGTTGCGACAAGATATTATTAGCGTATTTGCTTCTAACGTTCCGAATAACCGCGGTACATCAATTTTGGCGGAAATCCAATCTCAACAGCAACACGTGGAGTTTTCGTATTAAATGTCGAATTTCATTCGAACTGTTTTCCAAATGGAACCTCCCTCTCATTGCGATTTTTTCTTCCTCCGTGTTATTCATCCTTCGTACTAGAAAATATATTCTCGAGAAAAACACGATGAAACGTCTCATTACGTATACATCGTTTTCGTATTATTACATAGTCTCCTTCTGTCCCTGGGTAATATCGCATAAAAGATGAATAGCATAAGTCCAAGGAGAAACTAATATTCTACATTGTATTCGCTTGCTTCGTTCTTTATCAACGTTCTTTATTTTCGCCGAGGAAAAAGAACCACAATTCTGTCCAGTATACAATTAACCATTGTGTATTTGCTACGAAAAGAAAAAAAAAGAACAAAACAAAAAAAAAAAAAAATATCACGGTAATAACCTTCTTCCGTGCAGTTGCAGAGTACTTTTAATAAAGTGCAGACAGTTGTAGAAACGTATCAGCATTTTATCCAATAAACTCGTGGTCCTCGTATTAATTTGATATATTCATCTAGCTACAAAAGACAAAGAAAAAAAAGACAATTAAGCGCAGATTTCCTAACAAACTTTCAACAGACTTACGATAAAACAAGCGCTTAACAACACGCTAGCCTGTTTGTAAGGTCAGATCTTATTCTGATAAATTTGTCACCGTATTACTGCGCGTCTGGCTTATGAACGACTCATATCACTGATATAGTCTGTGTTTATTCTTGTATAAAATTGAGAGACGTGCAGCTTACGAATTTAAATATACGTCGATCTACATACAAAAGTGGGACTTCCACTTGACATCGAGCTTCCAAGGTCGAGCAAATTTTTCACTCAAGTTCTCAAAAAAAAAAAAAAAGAAAAAAGAATGGGAAAGAGACAAAAAGAAGGAAACAACAGATTTCAAGAGTTTATTTTGAAATGTACGTAAGATAGTACAAAATCACATTAACGATGTAAAATTTACAAAAATATTAAAGATGATGTTTGAAGCTTTTTCGTTTGAATATTGTTTATATTAAAGGAATTCTCTATATATAATAGAATCATTATACGGCATTACGTTAGTCGCGTTAATATCGACTTAAATGATAAATAACTTGCTGTCCATAAATATTAAGCTCGTGGCTTGTTATCCGGCAATGTTTGCGAACGGAACAGAGAGTAGAGCGAAAGCATAGATACGATCTCTAATATACGAAGAAACCAGGGGAATTCGTATTTCATGAATTCAGGACGATACCGTGGTATCGATACTTGTTGAGCAAAAGTCGTCCGTTTCGCCACAGAGGCCATTTATTTCAATATCGTTGTCGTAGAACATAGTCCACCGTGCGGAGCATTCGGAGTTCGATAATTCTCGTGTGTCAGTGGTTGCAATATCGTAAAGCTTAGTTAATCTTCGCGTGCAGTTTTGGAAATGAAAAAAAAAAAAAAAAAAACAGTCGAGTCAAATCGACGATGGTCCGTTAATAAACTCGACCTGATTCGTCGGATAAACCATCGATTAAAGGCGGAACAATTTTCGAGTGGAAACGATCGCGCTTGATACTTCAGCGAGGGGAATACGTTGTGAAACTCCATCTACGGACCTTGTAACATCGTTTTACGACCGTCGGAGAAGATGTGCTGGTTACATCGGCAGTCGGTTTACACGCAGCGTCGATCAATACCTATAGCTTGGAATTAAATTCAGAAATTCACGTAATTTACGTGGAACCGATAATATAGGGTTTCGCTACGTCGAATTGGTATTCTTGGAATTTTGAATTATGTGACAGCTATTGCTAGTTGCTCGACCTTATTTTACATCACAACTACCGACGAATGATGTATGAAACTGCTACCAAGAAATCAAAATGAAATGTGTATGAGAAAATACATAATGTTACGTAATACAAGAGGAAAACAAGCTTGCACGTGTTTATAGATTTAATGGAGAATTATTCAAATTTCTAAATATTCACCCTGGTGCTAATCTATAAAATTTCTATCAAAATTTTGCAACTGATCGTTTTCTATTCCGACGTAACCTTAGTAATTCTTAACACGCTAGTTTCTCATTTCGGCGATGCTTCTTATGCGAATTTTCATTAATAATCGAATGGACTGACTTTTGAACGTTCAATTATTTAGTCGACACGAACAGAAATGTGGCTGATAAATTATTAAATTTAATTCATATTCCTAGTGTGTTAATCTTTCCCTCCACAGGCGGATGAAATATTATAAGTTAGATTTAATTCCAACAAAGGATAGATCGACAAAATTTAGGTACAGTTCTTTCATTCCGATCGTCAAAGGAATTTTCGGATCCGAGTGTAGGTGGGTTTCGCGTAGAATATTTAACGAAGTAACCCAAGATCCAAGTGATAAGAGAATTCAAAAAGAGCTCGGTAGACTACGATCTCAAAGTTAAAACGTTGACGAGCAACGTCACGAACGCACGTATTAAAGAAGCTAAAAAATGTACGCTGCCCATAAAATGTTCCAGCACGTACAAAGAACTCCCTCGGTGTTTTACTTATGGTAATCACACTCGCCGGAAATTCTTCGCCATATAATTTATTCCTGCGACTTGTTTCAATTGTTCCAGTCTAAACAATTGAAAATTGTAAACGCGACCTAGAGTTTCACCTCTATTCGTCCTGATTAATGCGCACTTTTAATTTCTCTCATTCTATTAATCCTATTACCTCGTGTGATATACAGCCGTGACCCAAACAAAGACGTATTATTACTCCACCATAATAGCAAGGCCGCGAGTGCTCAGTTGTTACCGTCGTCTACGACGAAACAATGCCTGCATTTCCGTATATGAGGTGAACAGAACTCGTGAATAACGAGGCGACGTAGCACGCGTAAATAAACCTTCGCGTCGCCGGTTAAACCGGAAGTAATGACCATTCCCTCTGCAGTCGAACGAGGCAGCGGCGAGTCTCGTAACCGATACAAATGAATCGATTACGCGACCAGCAATGCGAATGCACAAGCTCTGCGAACAAATCGAAGAAGAAATCAAACGAAGATACACGCCAACGTGAAAGATCTGCCTTCCCGCTGGCTTTCAAATTCATTGTTCTTCCTCATCCTCTATTCCGTCTAGCAACTTGGCTTCTCATATAGAAAGCTGTTCTGCGCGCTTTGATCTTCCACTTTGCTTTATTTAAAGTTGCAAACACGGTATTAAATGGGAAATCCTAGGATTCTAATTTAGTCGTATTCTTGGAAGTGGCCGATCGAGTACGAACGTATTAGCTCGTCCTTTGTAAGAGATACGCTTTACGCATAGTCAAAAGTACGCGAACATTTGCCTATTTTTGGTGAAATTCAATGAAATGATGGATAAACGGCAAGTGGAGAAGAATATGGAACATTTGAATATAATTGTAGAATAAAGCGCAAGTTTCACGAGGAAAAGTGTCTCGATGTTAAATTTATCAAGAGAGAATTACGTGTTTCAACGTTAAGGGAGGATTTACATCATACGATGTTATATACATATTTTAATAACGTATATTGTTAATAGGAATCGACTAAAATAGCCAGTTGATACTTGGAAACGTGACTTTGCACGCGATAAAAAGAGATATTGCGAAAATTATTTCGGATAGCACGTTGAAAATTCGTGACTGTATGACAAAAAAACCGAGACTCTCGCGACCTAATATAACTCGATGTTTCGCGTGGAAGCAAAAGTGGGAGAGGGTGTTGTGTACGTGAAATCGATAACTCGGCAAGATGGGTGGACGCGTTAAATCGGATGCCCGCGAAAAGAACGAAACTGTAGCAGTGATCGTCGGGAAAAACAGGCTGAAATGAAATTCGAAATTCATAACAGTTGACCAGGGAAATGAAATTCCAGTACGAAGACGCAACATATTGAATGTGCTCGCGTTTAGGATGCTTTAGTTGCTACGTTGTAAATTAACGAAATCGTGAACCGTGAACAACTGACGCGCCCAATTAGCGCTGCAACTCTCTCGATTTTTAATCACGCGCCGAACACCGAAGTATAAGAGGAACACGAAGAGAGCATCTTCATAATATCGCTCGTAGTATCGTTTTATTTTATGGAATCAAATTTTTGTAGCCATATGGAAGTATTATGATACTATGTACGAGTCTTCTTCGAGATATGATATTTTCGTTATTGAAGGAACGCGAAATAGGAATCTGGAAAGTTCAACGAATCTCAGAGTCGTAAATCTCACCCACTGGCACAGATTTCTTTGGAGCGGGATTATCGGTTGGCGACGTCGATAACAATCATGTCGAACTCGCGATTACCGTTTCCCATTCACCAAGCCCTTCGCTTATAGTGGCAACTCTCCAAAATGGAAACGTTGTTTTCGTTTCTCGCCTAATATTTGGCCAAGAATGAGATCCAACGATTTCGGTTATCCGATTATTGTTCGTGCTAATTCTTTTTGTTTTCGATAGGCACGCCATTGCCTAGAATTTACATTTACATATCTCGAATCGTTCTCCTCAACCTATAATTCCCATCGATCAATCCTTCCTTCGACGATTTAGCCCAATTATTACGTTTTATATTACGCCAGGTGTTCTAATACTCACGAACGTGAGAGTATATGCTGTTAAAAACGATAGACCTCGAGGAAGAACGAAATTCGAAGAGGCCAATGACTGGAAAACCATTTTCGTTCGGATATTCTTGGCTGGAATAACAGCAACCTCACGGATCGCTTGGTCAATCGGATTATTCGAAATAACCTGGGATATTCTGGCAATTATGTAAAAGTCGATTTCGTCTGCAACGAAGAGCCAGATCCTTGAAATTTGTTAGATTTCTATAGTACATCGAGAACTCGTGTCGTTCCGTGTTTGATTCTCATCGACGGTCTTCCTGCCAGTCTAGTTCGTGCTACTTTCTTTGTAAATTGTCTTAAATGGCACTATATAACAGCCGTGATAGTTGGCGAATTAAACGAGAGGTTCTATTAAATGGTTTAATTAATTTTTGCGAGGAGGTTCCATCGTAAAGAATTGGAAAAACGGTTGCGACTTTAAGAGAATGAACAGTCCTTGGTAAATTGAAGGAGGTATGCCGTTAGCGCTGAAAAGATGGCGAGTGGCAAAGGAAATCGTGAATTTCCGTGTCCGGGTTTTCCATAAGCCGGCCATTCCAAACGTTAAGTAGATCAAAGGTCCGCTTTTTCGTAAAATTTCGGATCTACTCCTTTAAGTAGGTTAATCTATTCGGTGAAAAAGTTCAAAAGAAAAGCTCCCTGTGGCCAAAAGAGCTTTACAGTCGATCTCGGATCTTTGAATGTCAGTATACTCGTACATAACCGTGTTATTAAACTGACTGGATTTAAAGTTTTTATACGTTTATGCCAAGTTTAAAGGTGCAAACATGCACAGAATGCAACTTAATATGCAAAATGGGTATTCGAAGAAATAGCAAATATATGGCGATGCATCTTCTTTTCTAAGAATATACGTCGATCAAGCTGCAAATATTTACGATGTTTTTCATCGATCGTGTTCCTTCCACTTTGCAACGTGGCGTCCCTAAAGGGTTAATATCCGTTGGTGACTGATACGATGAAAAGTTGACACTGCAATTCATCATGTGCCCGCTTGACGGTTGTGGAGCCGAAAATAACATTTTATCAACTTGTGGCAATAAGCTGTGTATTTCAGTAGACCGAGGACCTTGGCTCTAACATACACACAATTTTCGGTAAAATTACCTACATCTGTTGACTTGTATCTTAGACAACGAACCACGTTACGCTTCTTCTGGCACAAAAACCTATATGTACTTAGCTACTCCATCATCGTCAACGAGACGGGTTACAGCGGTGTAATGCAAAAGTTTACGATGTTCGTTAATGCACGCAAGAAGCTGCCTCTTTGACACGGCGCGGACGATCGATGGAAAATGCCACAGACGCGATGATTAATGAAGCGATGTACATTCGGTTTTATCTGTATATTCCTAAAGGTCGAACCAAGCTTTTTCGGCGTCTGTCGAACTTTAATTTAATTAATTCGTGGCCCAGATTCCTCTCGTTTATTTACGATGACGTTTTATAAATATCAAACTGAACAGCCACGATGTTCAAACGGGTAATTTACTTTTTGCCTCCCGATGTAAAGTGGAAACTACGTAGTTTATCCGCGTTTCATCGGCAGATACAAAGTTTTTAAACCACTCGTACGAGTTTACAGGCTGGCTTCGTGAAAAACAGGCTTCGCACAGTTTATGGCTCCAACTCGCTCTAACAGGCCAGCTCGCGGAACACCGCTCCTGATACTTTCTCCTTTTCTTTCACATTTTTTTTTGCTTGGAATTAGAGCGCTCGTGGGAAGAGGATTTTGGAAAAAATAAAGGTTTTGGTTTAATTTAAGTACCTTAAAGTGTATTGTTATTATATTAGTTTGTTATTATATTATTATTATATAAGCTTCAGTTGTACAAATTACAAGATATTTTTCATTTTCTCTTCAGTTCCCTCAATCCTGAAATCCAACATTTCCATATATGTATATATACAATACTTATCTAGAATTCATGGTTTGAAGAGGGCCAATAGAAGTTTTTACATTCATCCGAAGATCGTCCTCTGCCAAAGTGGCTCTTTGATACGAACGCCTAACCCCAGGTATAAGATCGGTTTCCGACAGAGTTTCCAACAAACTTAGACACTGAATTTATCCAAGTACATACATCAAAGGCATTATAAAGTGGGAGAAAAATGGGGGATCGTTCTGCGAGTGTCTTGAAAGAAACCCGTGCCTTTTTCATTCAACGTTTCCCAATTCCCTTATATATCGAGCTATCCGCGACGATCCCTTTACGAAACTACGTTCTCGACGTTTTTATAGACTCGAAGAAATATTCGAAGCCGTAAAGATGACCGACTTGGAATTGGCCAACTTCTTTCCCCGCGGGGTTGACAAACTTTCGGACTGTGTCTCGAAAATTACCCGCGAGTATCGAACGCGCGTTTACATCGAGCGCGCCCGTAGAAACAGCGAGACAATTGTTTCGCGAATGTTGCATCCGCGGGTATGTCATCTTTCGTCGAGGTTTCCTTGAAATAGAGAAAATTTTTCAGGTAGCGAAGCATCTTGAAATATTCGTAGTTGTTCGTAACAAATCATCGTTCGTAACAAGATGATCGTTTCGATATCACTGTGCGATACGAGGAGTTTCAACGTCACGTACTTGTTCAACTTCGATCGATTCCATCGGGACGATAACGACTCTTTTGCAGCTGTTTCGAGAATCGCAACGAGAGTTGACGTACGTGCTGCACCGAGATCGACCCACGCGAATATCAACGTGATAACGCTATAATACCGCATTGTGCTTGTAGTCAAGCGATTTAAAAGTTCTCCGACGATACCCCGTGAGACGGACCAATTACCGAAACTAGCAGCTTCTGATGGAACTGCTGCTACGTGAACGACAATCTCCTCTGGAGATCTGGCCCGCGTCTCATTTCGCCTAACTTTGACTCGTTCCGTGGTAGCAGAGTTGGACGATTTGGTGTTTGAGCGACGATTACTTGGTGGAAGTTCCTTGTAGATCTTTAGTGGTACAAACTTTAAGAAAAGAGCGACGAGTGAAAGAAAAAAAGAATGGAACTGGAGCTGTAAGATAATATTTTGACGTCACGTTCGTATATAAAGATATTATTCAGAAAGAATAATAGGGAGAAACTAACGTAAAAATATACGTATATACGACTATCGAGCCATTCGAAGCTTTAAATTCAATATTTACAGAACTGTATTTTTGTGAAACATTTATTTCAATATCTTTTTTAACACGTTGGCTGCCACGCGAATTCTTTATAATTTGTTTAGAAGCTACGTCGAAATATACTACGGCGTAACATTTAATCCTTGCAAAATATTATATTTTATTTGCACACTTTTTTCTCACAACATTATCCTAATCATTAACATTGTTGACAACCTGGTAGTCCATAAAGTGTATCGTATTTAGAAGAAGAATTAGTAACGCGAGTCACCCACGACTAATCAACGTGTTAATAATATCGACAAACATACGTATCGCAAAGAGATAGTATAAATAATCTCCAGTCTGAAGATAAATTTTGATATACAATGCCTGTGATCCTAACTTTTCTTTGCGTTTTAATCCATTCATTTTTCGTGCATGTATCGTAGACTCGTGGTCACAGATTGTACCACGGAACGTTTAGCGTGAAACAATTAATACGCGAATGGCTTAATCATTCAGTTTCTAACTTAACGCCAATCAGAGAGATCGAGATGCGGTTTCATCCGACGCTTGGTCGGACAACGTTCGTTCTGAATCTCCTGGAAGCTTTGATGGACATATCGGCGCCCGATCCCATCGATTCGAAATTTCTCACGGACACGCCGCCGGCTGTCGCGCGAGCAGAGTCTTCCTTTCCGGAATTTATGCGACACAGCTTTAGGGCCGTCGTAAACTCGCGACGAAACGACGAATCTCGGTCGAGGGACGATTTGCCGACGCTGAAACGGGGCCGCGATGAAACAACTTCTGGAAACGCGACACGATTCCAGCGTACAATGCCGAGGAGATGATACGAAACGCGATAGAAGAATTTACGAGGAATTGTTCGAGAAGAATGCGTGCATCGAGGATGATCGCGGTCTAACGATATCACCGAGACGTTTTATGTTTCCAGACGAAATAACGTTAATTAAAGGAATCGCATGAATCGAATAGTTGGAAACATATCTTATTCGTGGAATTTAATCGAAACTTTGTAGGATGAAATGGCGGATGGAAGTGGAATATTTTTGTTCTAGCCAAAGCCAGGCTAATTCAAGATGACAGTTAGTTTGAAAGTAAGTTACGTATTTATATAATATATATACGCTGTCTTGCTTCTTTCCCTGCGTCTCCTACAATGATATTAATTTGCAGTGGATAACGTTTGTCAACGTACACGTGCTCCATTTATAATTTTGTATATTGATAACACGAAGAGATGTGCATTCACTGCGAATGCAATACGCAAAATGAACAATTGAATAAATGATGAGCAGCAATAATATTAAATTACGATTTGAAGCATAACTCAATAATAAATTAATCAGTTATAAATTAATTTCCGCGTTATATTGGGAAATAATAGAAAAAACGTGAGTTAATTTGGCACACGGATAAAGATTTGTAAAAATTATCTCGTATTGTAAAGTTTCTATCGAAATTGATACGAACCCGCTCGTATTTTCTTCGACCCATGAATTTCCCTAGTATAACGTTGCTCGAAGACGCATTGAGTCCGATATTCGCCACAGACTAGATTTCTTCTAAAATTCTAAACCATTTCACGCAAGTACTTGTCATTTTTCCCGTGCATAAAGTCGATGTATCCTTAACGGATTTCCTCTGTTAAGAGGATCGTTGGAGAAGTAGAAATTTTTCAAAGGACCCTCCGAACAGAGGTACGAATTTACGCTTCGCTTGGAAGTATTCCGCTGAGAAGTCACGTTCCGAGAAAGAAAAAGTGCCTGCTCAAAATGCGATGTTTAAAGTCGTGTATCGCGTGCTGCGCGGCATTCTCGTTCTAACTTCGCGTTGTTACGTCGGTGGAACTCCTGTGAAATTTTCATGAATCGTTAATGTATTTCACCGTGGTGGCGATAAAGGGGCGCTTCGAAACACGAGCCAGATCCCCCGTTGGAAAACCGAAACACGAGGAATTGTAGTGGTCGCGCGATGCCTTGACACCCTGCGAAGAAACGCGAGCTTTTTCAATGTATAATTCGCACATCGCACGATTTCTCGGAAGAAATGTTCATGCACGAAAAAACGTCTCGCGCTAATTCTTCCAATCTATCAGAAGCATTCGAGATTTAATGGAAGAACGATTTCCCAGAGCCATAACATCCAAGGAACATTTTTACCACGTTTTCTTCCTTCGTTTCGTTCTATGAATTCGATCGTTCTATTTTCCGCGATTAACTTGCTCGCTGGAAGAAATACAGCGAGCATCATACAGCAAAAACAGAAAGAGAAATATCGAGGCAACGGTAGATCGTTGGTATTTATTCTCTGTCGGAGCGCGTCTAAAATAACAAGTAACATCAGCGACGAGTCGTGCAGGCAACATGCGTTTCGTTGCGATAACGTTTGTTCAAACATCGAAATTGGAAATCGCCGACAAGCAAAGTCAGATAAACTGGTGCGCTGAAAAACGATTGCTCGCGAGGCAGCGAATGATTATTTCGAAAAGCGAGCCTCGCGAACGGGAATATCAGCAATGAAACACGAACGATCGAAAGAGCAACGATCGATGGAAAATAATAGCCAAAAAGTTTACTACCTGTCAATAAAAGATTCTCGCGATTGTTCAAGCGGATTCACCTCGAATTAACTGGTTCCGTGTTGCTGTACCGATAACCAACCAATTGTTTCGCTGCTTTCTCACAGTTTGTATGCTCGTTCACGCGATTTCGTGTGATTTTGAGATTACAGGACGAAGTACGATTTGCGAATTTCAAATAAGTTTAGTAGAATTTATATATATATATATATATACTTCGTTTATACGAGCAAGATAATTTTCAATTTTAGGTGTGTGTATGCGTGCATGTGCGTGCGTGCGCGTGTGTGTGTGTGTGTGTGTGTCTGTGATTTGAAAGCCGAGCTTTTATTATCCGAACTATCTTTTATCGCGCAATAAAATGGAATCTTAGCTATATACGAGAGTGTTTTTATAATTACAATGTGGATTTATTTACGCATATTCGAGCTTTTACGAAGCTACGTAAAGGGAATTTTAAAGCAGAGATTCGTTTCGCTTATTAAATATTACGACGAGTATCGAACTTTGAATATTTTGCATTCGTATATTTTTGTATATTACGTACAATCTATGCACAACTAAAGTTTCCATAAATCCATATATGTATGTTATGTCCATAATCTACTTACGATATTACATGTACGCAAGCATTTGTTCGTGTAGAATAATTTACGTAATTGCCTTTTGGAATCATTACATATATTGTATCGTCAGCTAATTCTATTATTGCCAAAATAATATAGAGATTAATAAAATATCTAAAATTAATGCTACAAATATCAATAATAATGTTCTCAACTTGCACCAAATTTTGAGACTAAAAAGTTTGCTAAGATACCGCAATTCAAACCGAATTTTCTTTTAAATTCATACTTTGTATAAAATATGTGGCTCTAATTTTTGACCGGTATTATTCGTGAACACGATACAAAAATAGTTTAACAAAACACACGGTGCACGACTTTGGTATTCTGAACGCCAGTTGAACGTGGTAGTTAGCAATTCCTACTATGGGAATTATTCGTTTGTCGAATCTTGTCCATTGACATATTCGAGTAAATATTATTGAGATTTGTATAATTCTGTGTGCTAGATTAGATTAGCCGCGTAGTAATGACGCACGTATGTGAATATGAGTGTATGGAAGCGTGTGTGTGCACAGCGTCAGATGAATGTAACTGTTTCGTTGACAGTGTGGTATGGAAGATGGTGAGACAAAGAAAGTGCTGAGACGCGTACAAATGTAAATCGACGAAGATCCTGGAAATCGTTTATTAAATAAATCTAAATCTATTATATTTTAATATGAATTCTAAGTGGAATCTAAGTGTTCCTTCTCCACAATTCTCAACAAGTATAAAAAGGGATTATAATTGCACAGACAGAATTGATATTTGTACAATTGATCGTAAGATTCGAAGATCGACTTTTGCTCTAATTATTATGAATCTTCGACCAGGTAAATGTTACGTGCTGCTTTTCGAAGAGCGACGGTTTATAACGCTATTATGTAACGAAGGGATTCCTACCTGGTGTAATCCTCATTTCGTTTGGTTAATTTGCCAGTTAGCTTGGGACGAGTACAATGTTCCGTATCAGACGAATCGGATTAATAATATAGAAGTTTCCACGGTGGCACCTGCGTGATTCCAAAATTTTCATATGATCAGTTTCGATGATTCCAAAAGCAGAAAAGATGAAAGATCCAAAAAAGGTTTTGCAAGACATTCTTTTTGTTAAAAAGATTGGTGGACTATAAACGTGTTCGATAATCCTTCAGGTTCTTTAAATCGTTTCGTGAAGCGCTTTCAAAGCAGTGCTTGTCTTCGATAAACCTGGCTGAAAGTGAAATTACACTGAACGAGCCTTTATTCTCTCATTTCCAAATTTTCCCTTTCCATCCGAGTGCATTTCATAAATTAATTATTCTGTTGAATCGTTTCACCAGTTCACCGAGGGCTACCTCCTCCCCCTCCCCCCTTTCTCTCTGTATGCTTCCATCGATCGATAAATCCTGGCCAAGCGAATTATGGATGAATAATTCACACATACATAGGTACACGCTTATGCCAGTGGCTGTTCGCAAATTACACGACTATTTTTATTTGTCTCGAGTTTTACGGTACATGGGCAATGGGCATTCTGCGTTATTTAGCAACACGTTTCGCCCGGGGAATAAAAGAGTTCAATGTGCACGATGTATCCTATTGCCGAGATTAAATAACCCGTTAAACAAATTATCGAGAACGTGCGTTCATCCGCAAGGTGTATAAAATATGTACAAAATATACGGAGGATTTTAGAAGCAAGTATTTTTCCATAAAAGGTGAGGAACGTTTGATTGTATTCTTTACTTATAATCATTTATATATCTCCAAATAGGAATTTCATCACATCATAGCATAAATAATTGTGAATTTCAAAGAAAATTTAGAAAAATAATGTTCGCAATCCTACACTCTTTCGTGTATTTTAATTTATGTGGTTGATCGGCATGGCTTCTGAACGACGCCCTGTAGATAGTCGCAGGTATGGAACAATTGCGTGGATTAATCTGACACGGCAAAAATTTCGTACTATTTTTCGGCGAGCTTCCACATGCAAATGTTTTGCTTTGGCTCGGGTCGATAATAGATAAAAGTTTCTGTGAGGTGTACGCAGTGCGCACGCGTCCGCCAGGTAATCTGCAACTTTGCAAAACGACAAATGGAAAGTTGACGAGATTGAAAACGTACCTTCGTGCCTTTTAATGTCCGGCAACGTAGGAAAACGCGACGCTTTAGCATTGTAATTAAGCAAGGAAGTCGTCGTATCCGACACATTAATTAAATCGGGAAAAAGCTGTAGCACGGGCAAAAGCTGTTGTGCTAATCATGGCAAGCGAGCGTCGGAACGGAGTGTCGCACGGAAATAAATCTTATTGCGAATCGATACGTCTGTAGCGACATTGGAATTTCTCTTTGCGCGTGATTTTTCCTTTGTTACCAACCCGTTTAATCTTTTAATTCGAAACGCTTTAATTGTAGATACGATGAAATTTATTCGGAACTTTTCAATTTGTTTGCTAATCTATTGCGTTGCGAATATTCGCACGAGTATCTCGATATTCTTAAGCTTTAAAATAAAAAAAAAGAAGGATGGATCGTGTTATTACGACGATCAGCGAGTAAACTGCGATCGATAAAGTCGATGGATATTGTATTTTCACGAACATGGAGAATAATTTTTGAAAACGAATACGTCGCGTTTTCCTTATCACCGGGGAGTGGAGAATATTTGAACAGATTTGAACGATCATGATAAACTATCCACAAAGCTCTTTAGCTGCGATTTCTCACGAATCATCTCATAATTCATATCGAAATTCTTAGAATGATCGACAGTCGCGAGCGTGGAGTGGAAATACATTAGACGCGCATTTCCATTAGGTTACTCACGAACGAATTTCTTGAGTGTTTTGACCAGATAATCGCTGGTTGGAACAAATCTGCTTGTTTCTTCGAACAAAGTTGGTGAAATTCCTGGTCGAACGTTGAACAACGAAAATAATAAAACGACGCATACTTCGAGAGATTCTTTTTACCAGAATAAATACATTTCTAAAGCGAGCAGCTTATAGAATTTTCAATTTATTAAATTAACAATCTTATTTCTTAATTCGAGAAAATTTTAACATTTAGTTTTAATTTTTTACAATTTTCAATCAAATTCCAATCGAATTTAGCCATATTCATCAATTAAATTTTGTTTAACCCCCGAATACCTGAATATTATAAGCCAAGAGGTTAAAGATAGTTCATAACGTTTGCATTAAAGTTTCCAAATGCTATTAATTCTGTAATTCCGTCGGTCGTGTAAGATGGACACCACATGAAATTCAGATGGTGTGATATATAGATATCCGGTTAAACCTAGCTTTCCTAGTCCAATACAACAAAGCTTGTTATAGCAGGCTTATGTGCGCAACGTTTGGACTGTCTCGAGCTTAGATATCCTGCTAAATTTGTACCTACTGGTCTCTGATTACCTCGCGTGGGTCTTCGAAAATGATCGTTACTTCCATTCTGATCCTCTTCAATGTCGCATCCAAGTCTCCGAGTTTTGGCGAATAAACTCGAAACCGACTACCTATTCCGTTAAAGCGAATCGTTGCTTGTTTTCCGCGTTACGTGACAAACTGTGAATGAATCATTCGAATGATTCTCGAGCGTTCCTATTGTGTCGCAGCAATTGTGCTGCCATGCAGAGGCGTTGCTCCTTCTGCCGTGTAACGAGCTCTTTCCACGATAAATTTTCCGCTACAGAGTTTACAGACTCGCTTCTTCGCCAATGCGTTGCCCGGATTACGTGGCACTGACAAATAAACCGCGCGGGAGCTCGCCGTGCTTCGAGGAAGCTCGATGTTTTCATCGTACGGAAATTAGCAACAGTAATTTCATTTCCCTCGAAAAATGATCCTTCTAAAAATTAATCCAAAAAAAGTTTTAACGCACTCGTCCTCGGCAAGATCTATTTTTGTCGTTTTATACGTAACGAACGTTATAAAGCATCAAGTTTATTAACGCTTGTCGCCATTCTCGAACCTCGTTCTATTTTATCACTGAACAGATTGTTCATTAAGACATTGCGTTCCCTACGTCGCGCTTCGTAATACGTTTCTCTCTGGAACGCTCTCCCTTCACCAAATGCGATACTATAGTTCATTCACGTATGTGATAAGCTTTTCATATTATCTTGTTTTTTTCTTTTTTTTTTTTTTTTTACCCACCTAATAACCCGGATCGCAAAGATCGACATGTTGGCGGAACGACATATAACGGGATGATTGATAATCGACGAGACTGATCGACTACTTTGATATTGGCAACAACGTCCAACGATGCGGAGTAGGATTGACGTTAATGCCATGGTTTGTTAGCCGACAAAGCGTCCCTTTAACCGAATCATCTATCTGAAGCTTCGTGATTGTTCAAATCCTTTGTATCCAACACCGATTGACGACCATCGGTCGCGAATCAACTGCGTCTGAACTAATGTAAATTTCATTTTAATTAGAAACATTACGTAATTCAAGGAAAGCGTCAATAAAGTTGCAATTACAAATAATTTCAATCGGGGACAAAATCCGCGACTATCGATCGCGTCTATGGTTTTATCGAGAAGCGATTACTATTTTTACGGTGTTTGTTGCTTTCGTTATTACTTTTCATTCCCACTGTCCACGTAGATTTTTTTTTTTTATTGTTATTTTATTTTCTACTTTACAATTTGTCCAGCTGGATATTCGGTAATTTTCGGTTTTCTAGCTTAATTACTAAATAACATGTGGATGATTAGCTGCAGTTGGATACCATCGTCCACGTAGATGTACGAAGAAAATGGAAAGTACGAAGCAATTGAATTTTTGTTAATCGATCTCCCTGAATGACGCGTTCAATTTAATCTGGAAGCGATTGTTATCGAACTGCTTCGCTTAATTAATTCGAACAAGTCGATTTATAGTATTCCTGAGTTTTTACTCTTGCTCGATTAATCGTGCTCTCGTTACAGACTAATTAACATTTCTGCCCCACGATAGCGAACCTTACAAAATTGACGGAAAATCCATCATCGAGCATTCACTTCCAATTCTATCTTCAGTGGTTCGTTACTGCACGTTAAACGTTTTCAATAAGCTCTTACAATATCAATATTACTTCTACAATTCCATTAACGACCCTTCACGTACCATTGGTACTACAAATACATATTTCAAACTAAAACTTTTCAGCGTATTTAAATTTCCACAGCATTCATCGAATTCATCTACTTTTCGCTCGTTCTGTTTTCAACTATATGAAATTCGAATTCTACCAATAAAAGAACGGAGATTCGTGTAAAACGAATTCTCGACTCTTCTCGAGATTCGGTAGGGTTTTCGTTTCTTTCGTCCTCCGACTGTCGTCATTTTTAAACGAGTTGAAAGCAGAACTTTCAGTATCAATGAAATTACGGATTTGAAGTCAGAGGATTTTCATTTCTTTTGCTTCGAACCGTTGCAACTTTAAATTCCAGGAACGTGAGACATAGAGCTTTCAGCATTCGGTGAAACCTAGACTCGAGAACTTGTACAACTTTTAGTCCTTTTTCCTTTTAACTGTTGCAATATTCAGTTTTAAGGGACGTTAGGAGGTAAATTTTCAATAAATAACGCATCTCTGTGATCGTGCTCGCAGGTGTTTCCTAGCTTTTATTTCCAACAGTTTCACATTTGAACATTGAAGCCGTTGAAACCCGAGCTTGCGGAATTCAATGAATTCTATACCGGAACTCGCAAACTTTTATTCTTTTTTTCCTTTCCCGTCGTCGCATTCAAATTCTGCAGCCTTTAAAACCAGTTTCTCGCAGGATTCAATCATTTTCAAACTCGATGTTACTGCTTTGTACGATATTCCTGAATTTGTGGATTCGCTGCCAAGCAAATAATTCTCATATATATCTTTCATAGGTTTTATAGGTTTTCCTGATTTATAGAAATCGATCATATTAGGTCGTCCGAAAAGTTTCTTTCCTTTATAAGCAAGTAATGGATGTACAACGTTTTTCGTTCTATATTATTTTATCGAATTACGTATCATCCATTTTGTTTTATCGAGAGAAAAATCACAACGTTTTACAGATTAGATGTGTCTGTAAAAGAAAGACAATTTCCACTTTTCTACTGTCTCTTTCTACTTACCTTCCTTCGTCGCTTTATCGATATTCTTAAAATGTATTAAATATTAAATACTAACTAAAACGATAGGCGAACTAAAATATGGGACTTTTATCGAAAATCGAGAATGAAAAAATGAGAGCCCTTGTCTCAATGTTACTGGAAAATGTAAAAATATATTAGGTTGTCCAAAAAGTTTCTTTCGTTTTATAAAGACGCACAATGCTTTCTGCTTTATATCAGTTTATTGAATTATGCACGAACATAATAATAGAAATATAACAGAGGCCGTTCATATCTAATTCAATAAAATAATACAGAACAGAAATTTTTGTACATCTAAGATCACCTTATGAGACGAAAGAAACTTTTCGGACAACCCAATACATTTTTACATTTTCCAGTAACTTTTAGACATTTTTAATAAACCCTCGATGTTTGATACATTTTAATCAAATTCCTTATGAAAATCAAATTGAAGTTTCGTCAGTAGTCTATCGTATCAAAAATGAAACTCGCATCCGGCCCACGAAAATATCATTCACTTGGATGAAAAGTGTCAATGTAGAGCATCATGGAACGGTCGTAAGAAATCGTCGGGGAGGCTGACGACAATCCTCGAAGCTCGTGGAATTCTAACTGCTTCGAATCGAGTGGACTAAACTTTGCAAACTAAATTACACGATCGTCGCCCCTTTTTCTGCAGCGCGTGTTACTCGCGAATGCTCCGAGCAAAATGGATCTTTGAGTAAAATCGACGAGAAAATTCGCGTCGCGTATGACGGAGTATAATTGAAGCAAACGTTCGCGACAGAACTGAAATAGAAATTTGATCGTTTCCGCGCATCTCGATTAATTGAATCACTGAAACGAAGTTGACTTGCCAGCGTTGATTTTCAATTTCTGGCCAGCCGTAGCATATTTAGAAACGAGCACGACGTAGACACGATCTCCTTCGAAGCGGTGCTCTTTTTTAAAGAACTAATCAAAAGCTGCGCTAATTTACTTGTAAAATTTAGGCATAGAGGTGTGTGACAATTGTTCGAACTTTACTTCCAGGTTTGTTATTATTTGTGCTACTTTTGTTTGCAAAAATTTATTTCTGAAAAATAACAAATCGCGTAGTTCTAGAATTTATTTCCTATATCCTATGCTGTACACGATTTTTTCAAATATGAGACAAAGGAAGAAATAATTCTGGATATTCGCGATTTTCAAATAGTTGTTTCGCTGCTTATATTTCATCGTGTGCCGCGAATTACACGAAACACGTAAACTTTAACCTTTTATAGCGGCCATACCTATTCCATTAATAACAAATCATTCATTCTTCCAGTATTGAACGTTAATCCCTTTAATTGGTATTAAAATTGAAATTATCAGATTGGTCGAACCATCATATTAGTTCGTAGAACGCTCGCGTAGAGTGATTTGTTCATTTGTACACGAACGTTGACATTTATTACATTCCAAATGCCAGAAATCCGACAAAAATAACAATGCGCGTATTAATCATCAATGGCATGCAAGCTGTGCGCATCGACCAAATGGTCCTAGTTCTGCGAATATTCACTCTCATACGCGTGTACCAAGTTACGAATAAACTGTTAAATTTCTGCATCACCAAATCGATCCTCCCATGGAAATAGTTTGGAAAAAGTCATGGAAGTCCCATGGAAAAAGTCATTTGTTTTTACATAACGCGAGTTCGCTACGAGGAAAATTCGAACTATTTTCTTCGCTCGGAAACAAAAACCAAAAATCGCTGAATCGCTCGATAGTCTGGTGGTTCAGTTACAAAAGTGAAGCTCGTTGCACGGCAATCGCGTTTTCGACCGGAAATTCCGTTCGTCGTAAATCCTGTTATGTTTAATCGCGTCACTGTCACTGTATCGATCGAAATCTGCGCAACTTTCAAACGATTACCGCCACGATGGATTAATTCTTAGATCGCTGTTTTCAAGGTTGCCTTCCTGCACACGATTCAATTAATATCGTTAGTGAAATTTTACAAATCACGAATCAAATTACTAATGCTAATAAATTTGTTCCTATAATAGCAACAGACAAAATGAAACTTTTTCCACCGTGAAAGAAAGAATAATAAATACCAATGAAATTTTCGCGTCGTTCCCTTGGAATCTTGCAGAGAAATCGACGAAACTTTCAACGTTCACACTTTACCCTACGGGGGAATTCGGCAGGACTACAACGATTCAAACTTTGTTCACCTCGTACCTTGTATCTGCAACGAAATTCGAGCGCAACAGCTCCCATCTTGTGTTGATCGACGAATAGGAGAAAAAAAAGAAAACGAGGCGAGGAGTTTCCACTTTCGAACTATTCTTCTTCTGGAAAAAACAACGACGCTTCGAACGCTACAACGCTAGGGAGCTGCGATTATTTTCGGTGAAATTTTCGAAAGCTCGATCGCAGGATATCCGCGTCTCGGCTTCTCGTTTGACAATAGATCGCGATACGCTCCAACTGCGAAATCTTCCAGTTCCGTCAAACGAGTTGACTATTAGAAGGCAATTCGTACGATACCGGCTGCATGCGATATATACGTTTCCGGGGAGCCTTAATTACGGTACTGTAGGTCGTACATTGTGTGATATTCGGAAGTGGACTTGGAATAATCAGTGTCTATAGTCTGAGACACGGTTTGCAGGAAGAGAGGTTCGAGCGTTCTATTCTGTGTGCTCTAGGTGACCTGACACACTTGTGAATTTTATTTCGCCAACTATTTGTTCTCCAGGGATACGATCGATAATAGAGGAAAAAAGGGAAGCTCATGTAATATTTGCGTAGCTGTTTTAAGGTTCAGCCGTGGCTCGATATTTGCTAACATTTAGCTTGTCTCTTTCTATTCTTGTATTCCAATCTGGATATACTACAAGTTATCAGGTTTGCTCCGTTCATTATTTTCAAAACGGAATTTCTTCCTAGTTTGCGAGAAAATATACTTTTTAAGATACCGTGCTCGGCAAAAATAAGAAACAAAAAGGGTTGATTATCACTCACAACCGTTCGTTATTTGTCTAGAGAGAAGATTGAGAAAATTTACCTCCAGAAACACGGAAGATAACTGGGATTATATTAAGAAGAATGGTTGCTGCGACCTCGCTACAGGATTAGATACGAGTTAGTTTGTTAAAATACGGAGTTTCCCCCGTGACAGGATTAATCTTTTAAAGCGAATAACAAAAAGACAAGCTTGCTATTCGAACGTCATTGATTTCGCGTCTTCCGTTATATTTCTCCCCTTTTTCCAACAGACTTTCGTACATCTCGACGTTGCGTTGCTTCCTACGATAAAGATAGCAACAGTTATCCAAAGAACACGCGAGGAAATGGAATGAAACTATTAATCAAAGGCAATTTCGTGGACGATGGGCGATACCGGACGATAATAATCGACGCTGTCGCAAATTCCAGCAGCAAACACGTGAATCTCCGTGGCAGGGCTTGCTTCGTCGTTTCGTACCGATAGAACCGACCTTCGACCTCATTACAACTACATCCGACCGTATTATCTTCACTGGAGCATAAATGAAGTGTACATTAAGGCGAACGAGGAGGCATCGAGCAGGTGTTTGAGATCGCTTTGGTTTGATCTTTCACAAAGGAATTGAATAGATGCACGAGTTAAGCGACGTATCGATCGATACGCAATCTATTCATACGCGTTCAACCGATTCGTTTCTTTGGCTCGCGTTTCTTTCTATTCGACGTATCTAACCCATTCGCGTGGAATAACGAGCTAGATCGTCGTACATAACCGAGAATGCGACCTAAACTCGTTTACGAGTCGCAATTCTTACTCTTATCGGTAAATCACCGATGTTTATTTGTTTGTGGGAAATGTATTGTGATATTTATCCAAATGAAATAATTCGGGTAATAACTATAGGAATATGAAAATAAAAATAGACAGGGTACAATTGTCCTTTTGAAAATATAAATAAGTATGTTTGAATTAATTTTGGCAGCGTTTGAATCGATAGCTACGGTAGTTCTTAAAGAATCTTCTACTTTTTATATGAATAAATACAAACTTCGTAATGATTGAATTACACTCCTCGTCAAAGAGACGCGTGGAAAGTTTCTCTGTCTGTAATGTACAATATCAAAACATTATGAGCTCAGGATATGCGGAAAATAATTGAAAATATTATGAGGTTTAGTGTGTAACAAAAAAAAATTGTTTTATTTCAACAACGAAATGATGGCACACTCTGTTAATACGTTTAGAAATTTCTGAGTAGTTCATGATCTATCAACGAGTAAAGATTACAGTACAATATAAATTTGTAAGTATGTGGGACGCGGAAAAACATTAAACGAGTCTGAAAGAAAGCAAATTCTTTAACCAAATCAACAACAGCAAACATATCGAAAGTAATAAGATGAAATCGTAGAGTAACACACAATTTCTTAAAAAATGTTGAAGATTATGATAAAAAGAAAAGCACTGGTCTGCCGTCATCGTTATCCGATCGTTATAAACGAGCAATTTTGCGTGTAACTTCCAACTGGCAGTTAACAACGAAGCCAGTAATGGAAAAATTTAGTGTTATTGCCAATGTTTCAAGTGTTCGTCCAGCTATAGACTATTTTCTTTTTTCAGGAAGCTTCTCAATTAAGTAACGTTAAATCTCTTGAAGTTGGGGATGCGGGATACAAAGGAAAGGAGACGACATAAACGTATTTATATCCCGCAGCGAATGTGAAATAAAAAGGCGAAAAGAAAGGTAGATACCTCACTGATAACTCGATTTTCTAGGTCTTTCTCTTTTGGTATGGCTCGACCTCTTGCCTTTTCTCGTCCCCAAAAATGCATCCTGTCACCTACCAAGCGATAATGTATTTTCTGATAGGGCTACAGGGAACGTTTTAAATCTGATTGAAACGACAACGCTTTCATTTAATGCATGCTGGAAACCGAGCTTGCCTGCTGGCATCCTGTGTTCTGAACCTTTTAACTTTATCTTATATCGCAATTCCACATAATCTTGTAAATTTTTGCCTATGTCCTTTCCCGCTTTATCAGAATCTTTTATAAGACGTTCGCGGAAATTTTCTGAAAAATTCTTGTCCCAAAAAATTAGGTTGCATTCGGTGCTTCAGTTCTCTCGCGCATTTTTCCAAATATTATTTCAACAATGGCTATTCATTGGAGGATCAGCAGGATTTACGGTATCTTAACTTGTCCGGGGAAGGTTGTCCGGAAAAGGAAAGGAAGAATTTCTTTCGAGGGCTGCGCGTGACAGCGGGTTCCGGTTCTTGCGAGGTAGCTCCGTCGGGACAAAAAGGCCATTACTCGTGGACGAATATTTTTGACACAATAACTTGCTTTCCGCTATCCTCGGCTATTTAGTAAAACTTCACCGTTGGTTACCTTTTTCCGTATAAATTCCACGAAGAAAAATCGATGTTGAACGGTTCTTAGAATTCTGCATGTTCAGTACTTCTTCAATTTTTTTTTTTTTTTTTTTTTTTTTTTTTTTTTTTTTTTTTTTTTTTTTAAGACGAAATCGAGATTTAACGAATTATTCAAAGAACAGAATTATCCGATGATGACTGACGATCTTTCGACGAAATATAATTTTCTCGTTTCGACGTAATTTAGCGTACTTTTGCTCGCATGCAACCGGGGTGTGAGAATCGAACTCTGAAGTACTTTGACTTTACTCGACCATGTTTAACGAATTGCTTGACCTATCGAAGAGCGCGTTTCATTGCCAGGTTAGATTGTCCCTGTCTGAATTAAGCAGCAGTAAATGGTAGAAACTAATTTACAGGGCTGACTTGGCGAGAATTGCAGACTTTGATTATCTCGCGGAACGATCGAATCTCCTTTTTCGTCTTAAATTTTACCACGACATCGGCTACGATCAATTCTAGGATTTGCTCGATAAGATTGCAACACGTTCCTCTGGACAACTGATCAATTTCTCCGAGAGTGGTCTGTTATTGCTGATAAATTTCGTTGCTTTAACGTCATCGAGAACGAGCTCGTCTTTCGATATATCAAAAAACCTTTTAGAGAATTTCTTCGCTAAATATCTGACGCGTACAACTCATTGCCTACACATGCAACTCAATTTCCACGTGCGTTCTACGAATCACTGTACATTCTGCAACGATAATTTAGCACGAACGTTCGTTCGATTCTCAATGTTTCGTCATCGCGCGAAATCTCACTGCCGCGATATTTCAAAAAGTAACTTTTATCTAATCCTGTAGCGAGTTTGCCACGGACGAGGAATTCTTGTAATCCCGTGGAATCTCAATCGTCTTGCCCGACTCTTCAAATAAAGTTTTCATAAGTTTTCTTCTAGCCAAACGATGAAAGAATCGCAGGAAATCTTTCGCCATTAGTTGGAAGTAACGAATCATGCTTTCTCTAACTTTTCAATCGCGTAGTAAGATAACATCGGTGTTACGCAAGCTGCCATTACGAGAAGAAGATAAAGAGCGTTAGAAGAAAAGAGGAGCGTAGCGACGATGACGGCGCTGATAACGATGCAGTGACAAACACAGTACGAAGGTGTTGAAGTGGTCACCGCTTCTACGAAAACTCTACATCTGGTCTTTTCAGTTTTCTCAAGCGCTCAAGCCATCGACAGTATATAGACAAAAGAATGGCACGAAGGCAGACCATAAACGATAGACAGGCGACGTTGGCTTCGGGGTTTTTCAGTTATAAGGTGACACTGTTAGCGTGCTGATCTGGACCAGCTCAAATTGTATTCCTACTTATTATTACACTTCTCTATTAAATACATATATTTTGTACCTTACACTTTATCCACGCGTTTTCTCTCTTTATACATCTAATAATCTCAACAGAAGGATTTTGCGTTTGCCTATGCATCGCTCATCCGTACCGATAACATCTTATTAATATTGCACTATGAGGTTTCCACTATGATTCGTCGACAATGTGTCATTCTTGAATACGTTATCGATTCGGATTTTCTTCATATTTTTAGGACTATGGATATTAGAACGGTAATTTTAGGAACTTATAATAAATAATAATAAAAATAATAAAAGGACTTGTAATAGTCTCTGATGAAATAAGTTTCATTTGTAATCTTCTTTCAACCAAATTAATAGCATTTTGTAACTAATTGCAATTCTAATTAGTGTCGCGATTCTATGATTGCCATTACTTTCAGGAAGCGAACTTCCGCGATGAAAGGGATGCAAGAAGTATTAGAAATATGGAAGAAATAAAATGAGGGAGAAAGCTTAATAATTAAAGCGTCCTCTCGCAACACGATTTTACTTTTTCGTTTGATTAAATGAGACAACCTGTTCCCGATTCGATACACGTCGCACGCTGCACATGCACAATGTATTATATCAATAACTACCGTGAAGCGTCGGCAAAGTTGATTACAACAGCTTAACGAAAGCCGTTGATGAGTTTTCCATTTCACGATGGCCTCGACTGCGACGTATCTCTCGGCAAGAATTTTTTAATCCGATATCCGTCGAGTATTTTTGTGTAATTTTCTTTCGTAACGCATCTGTCCTTCTTTCGCGTCTTTGAATAGACGTACGCTCGTTCGAATGGCATAGCGAATTCCGGCTGTTTTTCGTTTCCAAGATTGATTATACTCGAACGACGCGTTAGGCAGACAATATGAAAAATGTTAGTCCGTCAAACTGTTAGATATGTACATCAACATGGACGGATAGATGGTTGAACCCAATGGTTGAATTTATTATCGTCAAACTCGAATTTCGAAATCTTCTCCGACGAGAAAATTGCAATAACTCCGTTTTTAAAAATCATCCCTGTCCGTCTGAGGGGGAAAAGTATTTCTGCGATCTTGAAATATGAATATCAAACACAATTACGACAACCATGATACTGAACTTTGGTGGAGATCTTTGTGTTCGTTTGTTACGCTATAATGTCCGACAGCTTCGTTCCCTTTCTACTTTCGGAAGCGACATGGTGAATATGTTGTGTGATGGAGTATGTTACTCTGACGAGTGTTTCAGAAGCCAACATCGATTCCGCTTCGTGTATAGTTGTCAGTTTTGTTATCCAGTTACACGATTAATATTCAATTCTTAAAAAAAATGATCTACCTGCACAAGTTCATACATCAGAAAACGTGACACAAGCGGCAATGAGTAAGATTCTTCTTTACTCTGATGTACACGTAACTGTATAATATGTCGTCCGATTAATCCTAAAATCGTGCTGAATGCGATGAAATGTGCGTTTAATTACAGAGAAAATTTCATATATTACTTGAAATTAAATCCAAAGTACACACTTTCGTTGAATGAAATCGCGATAAATGTTATAAGCGACGCAAGCGGTACGGAAGCGTATCTGTGAATGAAAATGCGATCGGTCGAAATTCGAGCGGATAGGCGCAAGCTTGATATAAATAAATGTAAAATATATTGGGAAAATTTCATTGATTTATAAAACAAAGCTAGCGAATAACTCCATTTCGATGCGCTTCGCTGATTTTAACAGAGGAGAAACGTCGATATTTTATTTAAATAATGCAGGTGAAATCACCCGGTACATATTGTGCAAGGCTTTAGAGTGCAAAAATGAAACTCGATTACGTGGAATTTTCGGGCGAAACAGCGCCAATTCCGAAATTCATCCGCTATCTCGTTAACCAACTGATACACATACACAAACACACCGATCATATGTTAAAAATATAACGATCTACAGCGGATCAAAAAGTTGAGCGAAAGAAATTCCAACTTAATGAACGTGATCGTCACGCGCGTTTAATAGCAGTCGGTTCGATACGGAATAACAACTGGACCGAGGTCGATTTCTCGCCACATCGGAAATAAACGTGATTCGGTTTTAGGTGGATGAGGAATATTCGTTAACTCGACGATACGCTGTATTACAGATTGCGGTTGTTCTGTGTACTTTTATAATTACCAAGCGAATAATGTCTTCCAATAAACGCTGTTTGATTGGAACTGATCCGTAAAAATGACGTATTACGTTTTGCCGTGTTGCGAACGATATGTCGAACAACTCGGACGAAGGTTTTCTAAAAGCTGAATCTGAATAATGTTTGCAAAATTAAACTTGCTGCTATCCTCGTATTTCCGCGTTTCAAGCTTACACTCGTTCGAACGAACAAACGGGATTTCCCATGTTTTAAGAAATTGTTAACGTAAAGTCGAATTCTACTACGTTTACGTTATATCGCAAATTTTACGGTAAAATATCAAATTTAGTGACATTTATATTTGCAGTAGAATAAGATTCAGTCGTCTGACTACCGCGTGGCCACTTTTTCGCTACCGGTGAACGTATTTTAGGAGCAAGATACTTACGACATAGGTGTTGCTGTTCGACACGGTGGTCTTGGAAGTAACCCCAAGAACACACCGAAACACGCGAGAACCATTTATCTTTCGCGAACACTCGTTGCTGGACTGTTTCTAGAGAACAGGAACAACTGTTACATGTAATTATTTCGACAGATATGTACGGCTCGGGTATTTACCCGCATCTACGAAACACGGAGTTACGTAATACACGCTAACGTTGTGGAATTTATTGAAGGAAGGATCAAGCGAAAGGTGGAATAAAGAGCGCGAGCGGAAGTTTCGAAGGGTTTCGTCTTCGCGAGGAGCGAATGCGCGAAGCAGGTGCACGGTTATCCTGGCTATTCTTCATTTTGGAAATTCGCTGCGATTTCCGGATGAACGCGAGCTTTCGGAAAGTTTCAAGAGCGGAAAGCTGATCTGAGTCTTGAAAAACGAGAGGATCTTTAAAATATGAGCGGGATGTTTGAAACGACGGGATTTTAAGATAAATTGAACGCTCCTATAATAGCGGAGAGGGAATTGGATTTATCGGAACGTCCGATTCAAGCACCTCTTTTCTGCTTCTGAAATTCGAACGCGGAATCGGAAGCACGTGAATCTCGCTAGGATTTCATAGACCAAGAGGCTAGAAGAACCTCCTTAATTATCTTGCTGCTTTTTCGACTTTCGCGTAATCCCCAGAACTACATGGCGTTCGAGAGAGAAGAAAAGAAGAAAAAGAACGAAGATCATGCTGGAAGTAGGGCGCTCGCCAGTTTAAAACCTCAATTTAGGTGTCCCCGTTCAAACTGCAATTTCTTCGGTTGAGTAACGCAAAATACTGTTACACGAATGAATTTAGCGTCTCGGTGCGAGCCGATCATTTGTAATTCGATTTCCACGAATCGACGAATTAAAAGAGGTATGTTCGTTCGTTTTCTGTTTCGTTTCACGGCAGATAACGTTGAGTTTCCAGGTCAAGGGATGGGCTTTTACGACGTTTTATAACCATGCATAATTTCGACCGTATCGTATATAGAGTCTTGCGTTGTTCTTATTTACGAATTAGTCAACGAGCCACGAGCCTGCAGTGGTTTTTATGACGGACGATAAAAGTGACACCGACCGATTCTTGACACAAGCCGTCTTTCATCACCGGTACCCCACCTTCGCCGAATAATTGCCAATAAACCCACTTTTACAGAAGCTTCTTATATCGAGCTCGATAGCTTCGCGTTGATAACGTTCGTGGCCGGTCACGTGTTCTCTTCTGTGATTAGTCTTCTTTTAACTCTCTCCTCTATTGAAAACTTCCGCCAGAAGTTATACGAAGAAGGAAGGAGCGGGATAATTTTTGTTAATCTCCTTATGGAAGTGATCGATCTTACAAGTTGGTCGAATATTTACTACCTGCAATGCCTTGTACGATAATTTACTAATTAACAACGTTGGTCGAAATTCTAAAATTTAATTACTAGGAGTAGCAACGAAAATGTATGAAGCGGATTCTTGGAACGACTTTTCACAGTCGTCACGTGAGATGATAGAATTCGATAATGTAAATTGGCCAGAAAAAAAAAATTGCAAATGAAATGTAGTATTAACGCAACGTTGGACCTTAATGGGTTAAGAGATAAAAGCGTAGAGTCCATAAATATCTCAATACAGCAATCACGACAGTGGTAAAAATTCTTATTCGGTTAAAATATCGCCTGGCTTTCTCTTTTTTAATCGTGAGAATAATGGAAGAATAGAAAGGTTAAATTTCAGGGAACCTCTTCCCTGTTGTAACGAAGCCAGTGTTAAATTGATCGCTTTGTCTTTGCCTGACGTCAAAACAGCAGGCTAAGAAAAGTCGCTGTTTTTGTTTATCGGACGCTATCGCTTCTAAACCGGGTTTCATCGAAATGGCTACACTTGAAATCTCGCTAATCCATTACGCTTCGTGCGCTGCCTCTCCATTAGTAGCAAACCCGATATAACAAAGACTCTCTTCTTTTTAGTCTCTTTCTTGTCAGCCTTCATAAAAGGGATCTCTTTTTACCAACTTCGAGGAAGTTCGAATTCTCTGATGGGCGTTTCGTTCCCAGCAGCCCGATTGAGTTTCATGAAAATGGAAACCTTGTTTACGAAACGTGGTTCTCCATAGGTGTATTTGTTGAGTTGTCAACGGACGCGACAGCCTGTGACGTAATACGAGGCATCGGTGCTGGTAATTTGACTGCTTTCGGTTTAAATGACTCGACGTATCAAAGTTCAAGATAATTCTGGATGTCGATTCCGATCGATATCGTAGAATAATCCTAATTTCTTTGATGCAGCTGATGATTGACATTGTCAATTAGTTAGTATCATTAATCGATAAATCATTGTAAAAACATCTATTTATAAAAGGCAATCAGTCACGTTGCAGAAGATTGCGAATTCACCCTTTCGTTAAATTCCTCCAGGACATTGTTTCCACTGCGTTCTTACACAATTAACAACGCGCCACTCTTCGAAAGGTACGAAGACGAGATAATTACCAGAGTAAATGTACCGTAACAAGAAGAAAAGTCAGTGAGGCGTGTTGATAAATCGCAGTGATAAATCGTTACGATCGCTCGATCGATCGTCTACATCGAACGTTTCGGCATCCCAGTCGAGGCGTTTCTCGTTTCTTCCGGGAACTCGCGCCGTTTCTCTTTTTCTTTCTCTTCGCGAAACTTTTGCCTCGCGAACGCCTACGTCGGATCCACGAGCATTCGAACGCCAATGATCACGGAAAATCAATTAGAACGTCGGACGTGCAACACCATGACGGATCTAGCTATAATTATTCACAGTCTCGTACATCATCCGATCGATTCGTCAACTTTTTTACGAATGTTCTTTCGACACGGCTGAACCTCGATCGCCCTATCCGATATGCAAATGCGCAGAAATTTAATGGCCGGCGGATGTTTCGTCAGGAAATACGAGATTATGAAGCGCTGCTTTTTCGCCAGGCGACTAAGGGAACATTACTCTGTGGCGAAGTTTAAATCGCTTAAACAGGAAGCTTAACGAAGAAAGCACGCTCTTTTAAAGCGCGATGACTCTCTCGCTGAAATTTTTCTTGTTGACAGTGAAAATAGAATATTCTGCAGACCTGGCCAAGATATTCGCCCTAAATACATGGCGTTTCAGAAAGTTTGGACTAGAAGAGAAGTTCTGCAAGCAGTTGACGAGAATTCCGAATAAACTGTCGAAACAAACGTTAGCCCCGTTATCGTGCGACAATTGCGCATGACCAATCGTTTCTTTGCCATGTAACATCTGCAAGTAGGAAATGCTTCGTTGAAAGTCTCGTAACTCTGAAATGAATAACGATGTTTAGAGCCAGCTTTATTAAGACTTTTTCTGTTTGTTTCGATGAGTACTACGTGTTGCTGAAGTTGGACGCCAACTTCCCAAAACGTCCTTTACAATAGAAGTTGCAACTGAATTCAGAGTTGCCTTCGAGCGACGCAATAATGTGGACCGTTAAAAAGTTCTCAACTTGAAGAGGTCTTGCAGCCAACTTGGAGAGGATCTTCGAGGCATTTACGGTTCCCCGAACTTGTTTGTAATAAATCGCGAATTTTATAGCTTCAATAAGACATCTCTCTGTTCGAGCACGCTTTACACCGGTAATTTCGCGTCCCACAGCTATGATTTCCGGGGTAGCGAGCGCCAGCTTTATATTCTATCAACGTGTCCGCGTGAAAGCAGACTGATAGGATTTTTAATCCGTCATTCTCCAGTCGATGTTTCGCGGTAACAAATAAATTGCCTCGAAATTTATAGGAAACACGCGAAATTGTACCGGTTCCATGGGAAAATTCATCGTTATTCGGCAAATTTGGAACGTGTCGCGCTCATAAGTCGGTTAATAAAATTATCGTCACTCGAGTCTCTCCGCTTTTCCCGTTGTCCGTGTTGCCGCTCAATTATTCTCAATGAAATATTCGCGAGTATCGTTACGTTCCATTAATAATATTTATTTGTTTGCCTGGTCACGGTGTTTGCACGAAAAATGCAATGAATCAGAATTATCATGTCACGATATTTAGCGGTCTGTATTTTATATTATACTTATAATTTAATGGTTTCGATACACTAGCGTAGAGACAAAGAATACATAGAATATTTTTAGTCCGTTGAATCTATCGTATTCTTCCTAATGGAAGAATCTCTCGAAAAGAAATAACGCAGAGATCGTACGATGGTTATTTCGTCCTGAGGTTCGATAAACTACAACATACCGTAGAAATCCATTTATTCGAACTTATCGAAGGATAAACGACTTGTAACGACTGAAGGAGGACGACAGCACAAAGTAAGAAAGATACGTTTTTCCGGAAAGCAGGTTGAAATAGAACGCTAATAAATAGATCGAAACCTCGCCGATTCTCTCTACGTATTTTCTGATTCGATTTCTCATTCGAATAAAAATTTTCATGCAAACAGGCAGATTGATGGAGAAAACTTCAGTTAATCAAGCACTAATTAAAAGTTCGTTCCAATGGAAAATTCCACTGTACTTTTAATCTCCGTTTTTAATCACCCTGCTCTCTTCTCGCATAGCTCGCTATTCATTTCCCTACTATATTTACGAAAATTCTCTTTACAGACACGGTTATCAGCATCGAAACTTTCCGTGCAAAATATACAAAGGCCCTAGTTACGTTCTTTTCATCGTGCGATTCACGTTCAGGCCAGATGGGAGCAGATGGCGGTCGCGTAATTGCCATACGTGGATCCAACGTTTTAGACGCGGCACGGTGAACCAATTAGACCTACTCGACACCGATGAAACGCGACACCAGCCAAATAGGGGATTAACGATTGGACAAAGGGCGAAAATCGAATAGAATGAACGATAAGTAGGTCGATATCGCTAAGGCGATTAAGGTTCCAATGAAATTTTCATAATATCTTATCGCGTTTCGTCGCTCGTTAAAACGTTTAATGCGCGTCAATTACATGGCAAGCTTGTTAAACGATTACGCTTTTGTCGGCGCTGGCTTGTCCGATTAAAAGCAACGTGGTTCCGTAAAATTTCGAAAACAGCCGCGAAATGGTTCCAACCCTCGTTGACCCGTATGCTCGTCGAACGGGATAATGAACAATCGCGCGTTGTGTCGTCCACGTCGTTTCACGATCGACTCGTAAAATTTTCGATGTTCTTCCGATTAGAAAATGGAACGGTAAAGTGGACCTTTGATTTCCGAAAATCGAACGACAAACACCCGAGGTCTTTTTCGCGACGGGATCAAGTGATCGAAGAAATACGTGTTGTTCGAGATGAATAAAACATCGTCTACCGTCTCGATTCGTCCAATTTTGTACGAATATTCTGTATAAAAGTTTGCCAATTCGCGAAGAAACGTCTGATCGTGGATTGATCAGGTATTACGGGAAGATATACGAAGGAGCAAAGGATATAGCTGTCGAGAAGAAAATTCACTTTAAGAAATGCACTTAGATTTGAAATTAGAAGAATAAAAGATCGAGATTCAACGTCAGAAACATCTGCGACGAAGTTCGATCATCGAGCCTAAAAGTGAGTGAGTCGCGCTGGCGTGGAACGTCATCGGTAAATGTACATAGAGGAAAGAGACGACCGATAACGCCACTCGATTGGGAATATTTCACGTGACGAATGATAAGCAGACGGTGGATATTACGCCAGACAACTATTTCCTCGCGCTGGCATATCGTTTGGAACGATGACCATGTGGCGTGTCAACGCGTTACCGTGTAATAAGAGTAATAATTTAACGCCAACGTTCGTGGCCATGTTGGCGTTAAATTATTATTACCCTTGTATATAACAAGCATCGTTGCTTCGTTATTTACTGATCGTGAGAATGAAAATCTGTGATCGACGTCGTTTCGATATAATCGACGGATGATCGTTACTTGCTTAACGTTAACGCATGTACACACACACACACACACGTTAATAGATCCATATTTAATCCCTACATGTTCACTATTCTTCGACTTAATTACAGATTTAGCAATATTTTATTTCTTTCTATGCGCGTTTCGCTAATCGCTAGAGTGGTAATTAGAGTTACGAACAATAAAAATCATCAAAGTGGTGGAATGTACTAGTATATTTATATCAGAAATTCTAAAGTACCTTTGATCATCAATATTCATTATGATAGTAAATAAATTTAGTAAATACATATGAATTGCTATCCATATAGGACACGAACTTGGGCGTTAAGGGGTTAAGCGACATCAACGCTCGATAATTCCAATTTTACGACGCCATTTTTACACGTTTCTTTCTTTTATTACTCGCTTTATTGCTCTACTCCTTAAACGACTGTCATTGACCCGTTAACTCGCTATGTAGGTTTCTGTGACTTCGATCCTCCTTCCCCTTCTGGCTTTTAGGCTCCGTAATTTGAACTCCGTACGGTTGGACCTTTCTTCGACTTGTCATTACCATACCACAGAATCGTACCAACGTTTGTACACGACCGAAATTTTCATGACGGTTCTGCCAACTTCATTTCCATCCTCGCAAAATGGTCAGGCGGATCGCTTTCCACCACCGAACAAATGCCCGATCTGTGACACACTTTCAACGTACGTTCCAAAGTTTCCCTGTTCGAAAATCATGCGCAAGAAATATCTGACTTAAAGTTGCAAAATTACGAAGGAAAGATTTATAGCTACTTCCGTCGATTTGCTGATAATTATCATTCGGTAAATTATCGCGAATATTCCAAAATCGATCGTCTATCGGTGTTTATATTGGGCTGGCAGCTAAGTGATTGTTGCGGATTTTGTCATTACCACTTAATGACAAAATCCGCAATCACTTAGTTGCCAACCCAAATATATAGAAATGCTACTGGAATTGTAAGCTCCTAAACAATAAAGAAATAAACGGGGCAAACTTATTAGAACTGGTAGAACCTTGAAGAGAAATCAGGCCACGAAAATGATAAATAGTATTAGCAGGTAACAGCGTGTGCGCGAACAAAGGGTGGGAAATAACGCGAAATAAATATTGTTCCGTGTCTCAGGGCAAATATAGGCAACCGGGGTGGCAGTCATCGGTTGGTTGTCGGTAATCTAGTCGTGCATGTGTCGCTCGGATCGCTGATATTTGGCGTCTCTGTGGCGGTCACGGCCGCCTGGCCGTGTGCACGTCTCCTCTAACCAGGGATTTAACCTTTGCGGCGTGATACGAATTGCGAAGGGTGGTCGCGCGGAGAAGGGTGGCTCACAGCTGGAAAACTGCCGCCATTCGTGCTCCGTTGAATGCGAATATCAAACTGGCGCGCGCGCGTGATCTCGCTTTTCATCCTTTTCTCTTTCCCCTCTGGTTCTTTCCTTTCTATTTTTTACTCTCCTGCCGGTGATCGCCGAAGCAACAAACATTTTCGCACGTACTTCAACCAATTAACGGGATCTTTAATTAATCGACGTACACAACGAACGTGTATGCACAGGTTGCACGAAACAGGTAATCGAGTGGTGTGCGATGCTTTTTTTACGTTTTTCTCTCGTGTGATTCTCTTTTCACCCTCTTTGCCGTTGTCATCGTTCATTTTTCAACGCTCCGCTTTGCCGTCAGCCTCGTCACGAAAGTGTCGGACGAAATAATTGAATATAACAGGGTACAGCCACGGTATTAGCCGACGTAAACGAGCACGCGCGCGAGCAAAGGCTCGCATAAACAGCGAGAGGTTGTTTCAAAAGGATACAAAGGATCGGGGACACGGGTTTCGAAGGTTGTACGTTTCTATGTTAAGTTTCTAAGTCTACGCCACGGGGCTAGCGAAATTCGATTGAAACGTGGTAATGAAACTAATAGTCGAACACCAGGCACCACCTTTCTACGTGGCCGTCACTCTGACGGCCGCGGTGAAACGTGGCGTAAAGTCGGTCAGCGCCGCATCAAAGTGCGAACACGCCTGGCTTTATCGGCTGACCGTCGACTAATTCCACCTACGACTTTGGCCTTCGGTCTTGCGTTTCCATTGGCCACACCCAGAAAGGACCTGTTGATGTCGATATGCCTGGCCACGCAGTTAACAGTGGCCGTTCTGTGACTGTCACCGTCACCCGTGAAAATCTTCCATTTGCTCGGTGATTTGCTGCCTTGGACGCGTTCCTCGAGGCGAAAGGTTTCGGTGCTGTTTGCCTGCGTTTGACGTCTCTTGACAGATATTAAATGCGATGTATCTTCGATCCCACCCTCTTTCGCGCGTATATTTATCA
The DNA here is from genome assembly GCF_910591885.1 of Bombus terrestris. Classification (NCBI taxonomy): domain Eukaryota; kingdom Metazoa; phylum Arthropoda; class Insecta; order Hymenoptera; family Apidae; genus Bombus; species Bombus terrestris. The sequence continues at coordinate 3,478,923 of NC_063271.1, read as the reverse complement.
CGATCGACGATGGCCTTTATTCGTATGTTTTATATTCGCGGAGGAAGTAGACAAAATTCTATGGAAAACTTTCCTCGAAATCCCTTGCCAATCTATCGACACCTACACGAATTGGTCAGAGTATTCGGTAGAATTTCTGTGAAGAGAATCAACAGAGATATAACACGATACGACACGTTCTAAATCCGATGTCACGTTTTTCGTCGATAACAAATTCGTTAACTTTCTGCAACGTGCATTGAATAATTGTTGTACGTTTCGCTTTGCAGTTCCGTATTTTTACCGTCGAACGTACCAATCTGAACTGCGGGAATCGTTTGCACGATACGAATATCGATGTCTCGCGCCAATCCTCCAGGAAATGTCGCTCGAGATTAAATTGTTCTTCGGCATCTTTCGAAACGTATGGGATTACAGAGGGGGAGAAGAGAGACTCGATTTGTATTCCGGTTGTCGCGTCACCAACTGATGGAGTTAATTTCCTCAAGTGTCAATTCCTGCGTGCACATCTGTCTACAGATCTTTTGAAATCACGTTAATCGAGCGTGGAAAAGATGCAAAACCTACGAAGACAAAGAGTACGAAAAGAAAAAGTGGAGTACTCGCTTAATTGCAAACTCGAGTTTTGAAGCGAGATACCGAATCTTTTACAAACCGTCTACGAACTCTACGATGCTCCTCGTGGAGCGCAAGCTTGTCCCTACTGCCAGACTTTCGGACAAAGAGCTGACGAAAAGTCGATTCGATGAATATTCGAACGAGCTACGTACACGAATACCAAATAGAAACGAAGAATAAATTATTTCGAGGCTGCAGTAGTATTGGTCGTCGTTAGTTCGGCCAGATTTTACGTAAGTAGAGCATCCTACTTCCTTGTTGCTTTATAGCTTCCGCTATGGTACTTCTCTTTCTCATTCTTCCCACCATATTTGTCTTCAATCGGACATAAAGAAGCGAGAAATGAAACGTGGGAGTTGGAAAAAGGGTCGGACAAACGATAGCGGCAGGAAAGCAAATATGGGCAGCAAAGCACATTTGAAATGACCTTCGTCCGAATATACTCAAACTTGATTTCTCCATTATTTCTTTCTCTATTAACCGCGAATCTCATCCCTGAAACGATTTGTGTCACTCGGTATTCGTTATTTCCTTTGTTCTAAGATAAACTTCTCTTATAATCGTCTTCGCGCCGAGAAAATATCTGTTACCTCGTTCAATTTATCGTTTGTACGCGTTCTTCTTGTTCGTGAAAATATTTTTTGTATACGAATATGATCCTGTGATTTTACAAAATAGTAATGAGCGAAACGAAATATCAACTATGCCTTTGTCAAAATTCTCCATGACGGAGCGGAGGTGAGAAATTTGTGGAAACAGGATCGTCGAGACAGGCATGTTTAATCGTTCCGACACGATTCCACGAGACATCCTTGCCTCCACTCAAAGGACCAGACGTTCTCTGTTCTTCCGGCGGATACATAATTTTCTGTGTCGTGGATTCACGACAAGCCAACCGCTCTGGGTCACCACCGTTCCGTTTCTCCAGCACCGGCAGCGTTATTTTCGTACATGGACGAGCAAAGTACTTTTCTTACAATGGTGGTACGGCTACGTGACGCCGCCGGCAACGACCTCCTGGAAACTCTGTTATCTGAAAGTGCTGCTGTACCGGCGCATGCTGACAATAAAGCCAGCGTGCGCATTTTCTACCATGGTGTACTGATCGTGACTCCAGGGAGAAATGGAAGACAGGGATTCTACCGCGAGATAATCGACGACAACGCCAGAAAATTACCTCGATTAGCGATTCAACCTCCGCGTAAATGGTATATAGTAATGGTAATAGTTAATTGCGTCGTTGATTGAAGAAATTTCTAAGTGAAAAGGCTCCTCGAGATTCTAATTTGTTCGATGATCGTGGGTCGGGATGCACCGATACGATCGTCGAGAAAGAATGTCAAAGTGTGGTCTATCGATATGAAAGCAGCATGGAGAAATTATACGTAGGAGAGTTCCTGGCACGTGCATTTGTAACTCACTGCATTTTTATTAGCCAATACGCCGAGTATAAAAAGACCCGGAAATCGATTACACTTATTACCAGGATTGCGAATAAAGAATTATGCTCAACGGTTTGTATCGAATTTCGCGTTGGTTTGGCCGCGTGAAAAATGTCGCTCGAAGTAAAGGAAACAATAACGCGCAGCAGACACTTGGGAAAATTGCCGGACACGAGAAGAACGCTTGACGAAGGTTAGCTCGCTCGTCTGCGACGTGAAGTAGAGCCTAAGCTTTTCGAACTGGCCTAAGCGGTCCTTTCTCTTCCTCTAGTCCTACAAATTTCGGGTTTTGTCCGAGACGAGAGTAAAGCGACTAAAACAAAGGACGGTCTGATAAGATAGATATCCCGAGGGTATGGGGACAAAGCGTTGCGAGATAAACCGGCAGAAGTGTCTTGCTCATCTCGCGAGGTTAAAGGTACCGTGGCGTGCCACGCTGCCAGAGAAAATTACAAAAATAATTGCTTTATGTACCCGAGACAATGTATTTCGCGGAAATTTTCTTTTCTACCGCGTAATTTAATTCTTGCATTCGTCTTCACATTTTTAATCGAGGTGAAGTGATATTTGCACGAGTTTCAATTTCTTCGCCGGGCTTCTCTCGAGTAAACTTATCTCGAAAGCTACGAGCAGTCTTCGAGGACTACTGTACGCTGCCTCGTCATTAAAACAAACTAGTATTCTTTGTGCAACTGGCGGGTTAAAGCTCGCCTGGTTTCGCAATAAAACGGTAAATTAAAATCTCTTTGCGAAATTTCCCCTTTGCACTTTGTTTCGGCGGCAAAGTTTCGCCAAAATTTGCTCCAACGAGACCCTGGCAGGCACTCGCGTCAGGTACGGGATATTCAAAGGTGTAATGTTGTTAAGTTTTACGTAGCGTTGTCCTCTGGTTGCTGCTTTTGAGTTTCGATGATTTTAGCGTGTTAGTCCGAACGATGTCTATAGAAGTTGCTAACAGAGAAATATTATACGATTGTCTTGCTCGATTCGTTCGAGACGGGTCTGTAATTAGAAAGCAATTTCTAAAAACGATTTTAAAGTTCCGATGTTGCTTCTGGTCGTGAATTGTTCATCAAATTGATTCTTCCTTTATATAGGAACATATAATACTTTGTAATAATATAACGTAATGTTTTCTGCCATACTTTTACGCTATCTTATTTTCCTGATTGATAACGATAACGCGAATTTCTTGACCTAACGTCTATGGCATGGATGAGAAACGATATGATCGTATACGGTAGGTCATCGATTCCGAACGAATCGAACGATCTCCATCTTCTTCAAATTACTCGCTATAAAAAATGTACAAACCATAATGATTCTATTCAAGAGCTTCGGCGTGAAAATTTACAAATCTCAGTCGTTTCTATACGTTAACTTCCAAGGAGAATATCGTACAAATAAATTTATCAGCATGATTCATCGAAGCAATCATCCATCAACCCCGTTTGCATCCTGAAGAATAAAATATTCAGGATCCTTCGCCTGGAAGGCGAACACGTCGAAATTACATCTCATGTTGCATCTTTGCAGTATATTGCCAGTGGCGAGGAACAAGATAGAACGTCTGCTTGGGAGGTAACAAACTTTGAGCAGTTTCTTCTAGATAAAGAAACGTCGGCAGTGGGTGTGTTTGAAAGCGGACGCCGTCATCGATCAAGGGAAACCAGACGACGCGACGAGTAGAAAACGAAGTCCAAGCGCATCTCATTCAGCTCGCGATATTTCCTCCTTTATTTTCCTCCCTTCGATCGTAACAGTCGGCTCGATATCGTAACGGAGAATAACGTCGGATACCGTTATTGCGTTGCCCGTCAACAGAAAAAACTTGGAAATTTTTTAATAATCGTTCCGCAATGCCGACATTTTCATCAAGCCATTTTACCTTCTTTTTTCTCTTTTATCTCTCGACGAAATGTGTTTCCACCTTTCTGCAGCCTTTGTATTATTTTGCTGTTCTTAGACCAGGTTTGCGTTCGTATCTCCTCGGTGCTTCGTTATTTCGCTATACCAGGAGAATAATTTTCTTCTATCTAACACGAACGGAAGAAGTCGCGTACGATAAAGATGTGGAAAATTTATGTAGAAATGTGTTGCATGTTATTTTATGGTAATGGTTCATGAAGGTTCAAGGAACGTGCAGTATGAGAAGAGTTTTTAAAAGGATTCTTATGTTGGATCCTCTGTCGCGTGTTGACGTGACTGAGTGATGGTCGCGAGTATACTTTTATTTGCGCGAGGCAAACCAAAGCGTAAAAAGATGAAAGGGTTAAAAAACGAGGCAAGCTTGTACGAAGAGTTTTGACGTATATTTATCACCATTAACTCGTTATAGGCTGATGCTGCGTTAATGCGATATCTCGTTCGCAATCTTCTCCGATCGATCGATCGACATTATCAAGTTCGATGAACATTTCTTTTTCCTTGCTGTTTCTTCCCATAATTTTATGAAATTTTAAAAAATTGATGTACCGTTAACGGATAATAAACCAACGCTCTGTGCTTAACATTATACGTAAAATTAATAAACTTCGTCTGGTAAAAAACCCACTTTCTTAGATTCTTCTTTGCAAGTTCGGCCTTTATATACAACGAAAGACCCTTCTTAAGGAAACGGGCGAAGAACGGTCTTAAATATCGTTTTATTATTCACCGCGTACTTTTAACTTTCCATCCCTCTCGATGTTGCTCATATTTATTCGGAAAATATCGTTGCCAGCCTTGGCTCACCGCACCCGTGTCCCTTCGCGCCATTAATAAATCATCGTGCATCGTAGAGGGTCACCCTGTCCCTTCCGTATTCTTCTCGACAAGCTGCCTTGGCCTCGTGAACTTGCTGTTAACTGGAAAAAATATCGGTGACTCGTCGAACTGATCGCGACACCGAGTAAAGCGATGAATCGGGCTTTCGGACGAAAGATAACGCGGTTGGTTTATCAGCCGAGAACGCCGTTTCCGTGAGTAGGTCGTGAATTCAGAGATTTGAGCGAGTTGAAGAAAAATGCGAGGTCCAATGAGACGCGATGTTGAGGGATTACTCGGTGATCTCGGTGGTTTCGCAGAAGATTGACCGACCTAGAACGAAGTACGAGGATAACTGTATTATCCGCTAGCGCATCTTGTTCGTCAGTCGACGAAATAATATTTCGTCGTATGTTTCCAAGTTTTTGATGTCGAATTTGCGCTGCGGTAAAGAGCAGATTCTTGAAAAGAGCGAAAAACCTGGAGCTTTCAAAGGATAGCGAAGTCTCTGAATTTTTATATCCGAGCATCGTTTGTGTTTGTAGCTAGTCAAAACATAAATATGAATGAAGCATAAAGTACTCTACTGTCGTTAACATATTAACGGTCTTATTTTAGCTGCGCTTTAGGTCTCGCGCATTTAATCTCAAATATATTATTCGACGCTCAATTATTCGCAATATTGAACAAGCGAATACAAACAACACATAATGTTCCGTAGAAATTAACACGAATGTAGCATAAAAGTATTGAAACAACTAACAACGGTCTAGGGTACTTATCAGAAGCATACTTATCCTTATTCAACGACTCTCCTCTCCTTTAAAACACTCGAAAAGGTAATTCACCTACCCTCTGTGCCCGAATAACACACGTTACACCTACGCGCTAGTTGCCCACGTTCTAACTTCTAATTTTCCACGGTCGATAGGCGAGATACAAGGGATTTCGCGGCAAGTTTCGTAAGCGTGAAGGTCTCAGCTCACTCGCGATCCGCTCGAATCTCTCTTAAGTTGTTCTCCGTCACGTAGACGCTCGTATAAACAGGGAGAGATTAAGGGAAACCAGTAACGTTCTAAGATAGACAGAAGAGATTGAGGATAGCGTGGAGGAATTAAGCCAGTGCGCTTTAATTTTCAAAGCGAAATTTACGAGACGACCTTATGATCATCGTCGCCATCTTCAGCATCGTTGAGTCACCAGTCGTCCTCGCTATTCTCGGCCGTTCGTGCTTTTCGGATGATTACATCCGTGACATTAGACGACGCCATTACCATATTGCTGTTCGTTTTTACATTCTCGTCGCTCTTGGTCGAATGAAAGGCTGAGTCGAATGTTTTTGCTGTAGAATTCTAGGAGATCAGACCGAGTAACTTCTTAACTAGAGAAGATTGAAAAATAGTGGCAGATTAAGAGAAGTTACGAAGCGGAAATACGGTGGAAATTAGAGATTAGAAATTTTTTTTCAGAATCAACGAATCGTTTATTAAAAATAAGATCTCGATCTTAGCTTGATTTGCCTTAATGAATAAAAGGTAATATCGCGCTACAATGGGAACTGTGCTTCAAGTTTAATAGAAGCTGTAGCTCGGTAGAAAATAAAAGACGATGTCAGTTCAGAGAAAGAGAGGGAGAGATACTTCGTTCTCCGCAAAGACAAAAAATAAAACAGTATTTCTTATTAGATGCCCTAATAGTTTCACTTTGCAGAGTGATAGATTCTTCCTTTCACCTTTTCTTCATTAACTTCCCGCGCTATCTGTGTCAGTTCGCACGCGACAAGCGGGACGAAAGGGGCGAAAAAAATACGAAGCACTATGCCTGTTTCAATTCGACTCGGGTAGAGTGAATTCCCGAAATAGCGCCGCCGTTAAAAATAATTACCCGACGTCGACTCCGTTTTTACGTTCGCGACGTTAAGGATCCTCGAGAAGGTTCAGCTGAGAAAAACCAGCCTCCCTTTCTTTATCGTTCAGAACTGTTGCTCCGAAGAACGAGGGGGCGGATTTATGACACGGGAGAAGCGTAAGAAAATATAACAGCAAGTGGTGGATCGTTGAAAGTTTAGTGTTTGGAAAAATGGATTTAACAACAAATGCAGTTGAATACTATACAGGAAGAACATGACAAGTAACGCGATAAATTCCTTACTTTTGCAAAGAAACCGATTCGTTCGGCCAGCACGAAACTTTGTCCCTTCGTCAGCAACTTTTTATAAAACTTACTATCTTTTTTATCTTTGAATCTAACAGCGAATTACGTCGTATTAAAATCAATCTGTCATCAAATCCTTTGATCAGAGAATATCGCTGATATCAGGAAGTCAAGAAAAGTATATGTACTTACGCTGTATTCCTCTGCGGTCTTCAATTTTAATTTAAACCCGTGGTAAAGATTACTTGTTTGCATGTAGATTGAATCGTTCGATTCTACCGACGACGGCGGAAACGAATCGTGTTTGCGATTCTTGGGAAAGTGGGTGGAATCACATAACAGCGAACGACAATTTTTATCATTAATATACTAGCTGTCAGCGGCAAGCTTTCTATCAAGGTAGTTATCTGGCACGCGTAATCAGCGTGCAAAAAGTTCGATAGTTCAGAGTTTAAGGGTATTCAAATAAAGCACCCACGAGGGGCTTAAAAATTCTTGTATTCGAGCAGGATTTCGCTGCATAGTGGATTAGCCTGTAGTTTCTGAAGTCGACTCTTTCTAATTATTTTTAATCTATTTATTTTTAATTACACGTGTAAATGAGAATTTAGATTTGAATCCAATTTACATTTATCGAGATTGATCCTTTCAAACCACCGTGTCTGATTTTATTCAAATTCCAAACGTTACTGGAATATTTCAGATATTACGAAGCTTTTAGTAATTCAGAATTTGTGCTGTTTGCTCGATTTCGGGGCAGAATAAACATTCCACCAAGGATGAAGACAAACGACGCGCTGTTGTTCCGGAAACTGGGGAAGGAGAACCGGATTGTATAATGAGTTTTCCCTGTGCTGATCATTTTTTCTTTTTTTTTTTTTTTCAGGAAGTTCGCTTTCCAGTTTTAATCGCGTTACCGAGAAATCCAAATTGCATTGTCTTTGCCACGGAGTAGATAACAGACGGAACACGATTTTACTTTTTTCCCTCGCAGAAGTTCTACAGGACGTTGAATACGAAACAGTCCTCTGTAGAAGAACACGCTGTGGAATTACAATGTAACGCTTGAAAGGGAATTCACGTCACTTCCAACTGACTCGGAAAGTAGCTACAATAAAATCGAACGATTATATTTCTCTTTTTATAACTCGAAGAGAGAGAAGGTCCCAAGGCAGCAGCTAAGAGCAAAACTGTAATTTCGGGAAATATGTAGTTTTATTGATTTTCAGAAGTGTGCAAAGACACGATTAATACGGCAAATATTTCATTGTAGTGCAAAAAATATATACACATAAATACTTCTCCTATGCTTACATAGATCAACGAATCTGCTATTTACTCGAAATACTTTCCTTTATGTTGCAGACATCGACTTTGTATTCTTGCGGTGCAGAGGCTTCGATCGAAAAAATGAAACTTCGAACATCGATAGGATAATAACTGATGCTTGACGCGTTCAGTGAAAACACAATGGCCCTTGGATTGTAGTGCTTCTCGCGCGATTCGATATCAGTATTTATCACCTGACGAAAAGCTGACAGTACGAACAAATAGCAGGGAAGCATTGAAAAATTCGGTTATTCTTTCGTTCGAGGGAAAAGCCAATATCTGCAGACAATCGAACGTACGCGACAAAGGATAACATTCGGTCGACCGATTTTCCGGATGTCTATTCTTTATGGCTCGCTAAAAGTTGCGTAAACTGTCAGAGCCATAGCAGTTCGTATCTCTTGTCGATATGCACGCTATTCTTTACACGTTTCTTTCTCACAAAGTCTAGTTGTAGAGATGCTGCGTAACGTAAAATATAAAATTATAAAAGCTATATTAAGTAATAAAAAAATAATTAAAAGTTCAAAAAGGAAAATTCTCTCAACTGTGAACTTCAATTTTCCCTCAATTCTTTAAACTCGCTCTGTATTGTAGAAAATTTCATTGTCACGGTATTGTAGAAGACCATACATCGCGTTTCAAGAAACTTTACGACGATGAAAAAGTCCTTGAATCCGTACAACATAAATCCTCCATAACGATCTGTGTTTAGAAACTTCGAATTAAATTGCCAAGCAATTATTATCATAAAAAACTTTAAATCGCGTGACATTTTCACTCGCCAAGACCAAAGGATGACAAGTAGTTATGAGGTAGGTCATCGAAAAGCATCCAGTGATGCTTATCGATTGTTGTTTCGTGAGACGCCAGTCAATATCCTGATCGTAACCATCAACGAATAGCCGCTTCTCCTTGGCCGTTCTATCCGTCTTGTAATTCATCGAATGTCGTCCGTTTCGCCATACTGTTTACAGCTGCTGTTTTATTACACGGTTGCGTAACGCTGATAAGTCGAGTAAGTGGCGAACGAGGATCATTCACGGAACGAACCAAGTCCGTATAGTTACACGGCTCGTAAAATACATCGTTGAAATAATGATTTGATTGTTAGAATGGGTAGGCCATGGCGAAGGCTGCTTTCACGCGCTACGTCCTCTTACAGCCTTATACTTGTCCGATCCGATGCATTATCCTCGGATCCACACTTAAACCACGGCTATCGCCTTTGCACAGATCTACCGATCAAGTTACGTAATTTTTATTGCGGGCCACACAGGTTTGGACATTATTTATTGTGCCCACCTACGCACGCTGTTGGAGGGGTGCACAGCGAAGAACACGTCGTCGAGAGCATTCGTTCTACTAATCTGACGTCTACTATCTCGGCGTTTAATATCGGAAACGACCAGAATGGTCATTAGGACTAATTCGTTATGTTTCATAGAAATTTTATAGCTTTACGAAGATGCGTTATTGCGAACTCGATCGATTTTTGGGAAAGTGTAAGCGCTTGTTGTTTCCGTAGCGGCACATGAGTCGTAGGACGATTCGAATCGAGAGTGACTCATGTTGTTCTTTGCCTCGGAGTATTAACACCGTTTCGGTGTACAAGACTTAAAAGTGAATAAACTCCAGACGAAATAATATCGCCGCTACGTGCAACCGTCAACCGGAGTCGAGTTCAAACTTTCCGGTACTCCCCTGATCGGTATAAATAAACGAACACGCTCTCTTGGACAGTTAGTATCGAGCATTCCGTAAGCATTGTGCAAACGACGATTAACTCTGTACTCCGTACTTGGAAAAATTTTAAATTTATTGGGCCATCACAAGTATTCACTCGTATCGTCATTTAAAGTAACACATTGTATCATTCACCACATTTCCTTGTGCTATGAGTAAATGTACTTCTTCATGAACTTCACAGTCGGATTTAGCAGTACAGACTTTATACTTGGTTGTCGGCGGATATGACGTTTAATCATCATAGACCTGATGAGTGCACTTTAACAAGCCTCAGGCGGATCTCTTCTCTTTTTTCCTTTTCGAACTATTTTCGAACTATTTCGAATATTACTATTCGCTCGTCCAGGTACATCTCGTATGTTTGTGTTGGTCAGCATCGATCAAAAGCAGAATTACGAATAGTTGGCGCACTGTTTGCGAGCAAAATTAGCATTGTGTTCACACACAGTGAAACTCGCGAACAGAAACTTACATTTCCGGTGAATTTTGCATGTTCACTTGCTCCAGTTACTCCCCTTACTCCAATTTCGTACGTACCCTTAGGAAGATTATTAATTATTAATTTCGGTTTTCTTCCTTCCATCGAGTTACAACACAGCACAATCTACGATGCATCGTTTTATGAAAGAACAGCGCTCGCCATTCTCTGGAAAATTCGCTGCTTATGAAAATATCTGTACTATGAACAATTTCGTTTCGAGATCTATTCGCTACTTATCGGCAAATTTCAGTGTGTACGCGGCATTACCATGCTCGAGTAACTTTCACGGCGGAGCAAAATGAAACACACAGGTTTACAACAGGATCATTGTCGCGCAACTGATTCTTTGAGGGACGATGAAGCGGCTAAAACGCTCGTGAAAACGTAGCGAACACCGCGATCCAATATTTTCCGCCTCATTGTTTTCGAGCTCGTCGGATCGCGGAATGTTGATCCGAAGTGGTTGTTCGCTTGATATTTCTTCGGGCGCAATCGAGATCAACCTCGGTGGATCATCGAACAGCTCAGGTATCTCGAGTGGCTCCGAGTGGCCGAATAATAGAGACAGAAGCAGCGGTATGGACTATTCTACTTGAAATCCAGGGAATCGAACAGGAGAGGCAGCTGCAACTACGACGCGCCGCTAGGAATCGTACTCGAGAGTACGTTGGTTTGATGCTGGAATCGCCTAGATTACTCTCTATTGAACTTTGACCTCGTCTACGCGATTCACTCGTAGCATGGATGAACTACTTCGCGTTCAACTCTGCTCATTAGAAAGGCGTGGTCGACTAACGAGCGAGTATGTGACGATTCAATGAGGAAATTGCGGGAAATGATTCTTGTTAAATGAAAGTTCGTATTTAAGGGTATCATACCGATAACTTTTGTATTATGGTTCAACTACGTCTTGGATCTTAGGCACGTGTCCAGCAAAATTTTACTTAGGACATCTCAGGGATTTAAAGGTTATTCTCGTTCGATGACATGTTGGAATATATCCATTGTATTTTCACTTGTAAAAGTTTACTTTTCTTTCTTTCTTTTGAATTTTGTTCTTTCTCTTTTTTTTCTTCGTTGCAATTTCTTTCTTCATACCTGTCCAAATGGTGTTTTATCGTTTTATCGTAGCAGCTCTCTTTTCGGTATCCCTACGATTCTTTCTTAAATTCTGGAATTTCTTTTAATATTCTTATATTACTTTTTATTAGTCCGGAATTGCTCCTTGCCAAGTTTGATTTCTCCCGTTGCCAGAGGATTCCCCCTAGAAATGAGGAAATTTTTCAAAGTTCCAACTTCATTTCGTTATAGAATGCACTCCATACCAAAATACCGTTGGATGGAAGTCCCTGGTGTAGTGAATTATTTTCAGCTATTATTCAAACAGGATATTGTCCGCGGAAGTGATTGGAATCGGAAGTGAATTTCTAGGAACAACATCGCGGTAATCGGTATGGTAGTTGATTGGAAGAATTTTGGACAAAATGATCGTCAGAGACCACTGATCGACCACGAAATGGCTGTTATTCCTGACAGATATTCGGTCAGGAGATAATTTGTAACACGAAGCAATTATTGATAATGCAGACGCTCATGGAGATGGAAGAAACAGGGATGGAACAGGGATGGACCTAACCCCAACTTTCTTTGAAGGATGCTTAACCTGGAATTGCATTTACCTGTAGACAAGTACTTGCAATAACTTTCCACTCGAGTTGATTATGCTTTAACGAAGTAGATGAAAATACATAACGATGCATCTTGATTGTGTCGTATCTTGCGACGAATTATCATTATTTTATCGTAATTTTTACTATTAGAAACGTTAAATAGGGATGTTAATATACATAGACTAACATTTGAAATAAATTTTCTGAAAAACAATGCCTCGCAGAAACAAATTTAGAATTTTGCTTTTTTCACATAGGATCACGCCCCTGTTGATCGTATCACACGGTGTACAAATATACGTCAACGAATGACGATATCTTTAGCATTTCACTCGTGTACAAAATTCCATTAAATTTTATTTACTACGTGTCTGACCATAAACGGACATTATCTACTTCGCGTAACCGCAGCCAGTCAGTCCATATTTGGGTTTGCGCGCTATAAATTTATTCTACGCGAAACTTAATCATCCATAGAGAAACGAAATTTACTTTATACGAAATTCTAACGCGTCCGTGCGCAAAGCTACCGAGACGAAAAGCTAACGTAAGTCTGGTTCGAGCACGGCTGACAATATCGCGACCGTAACTACGTGAAACCGCGTTCGAACGCGCGCAAAGTCGCGATGAATTTAAACCGAACTAAGCCTGCTGTCCAATACGCCGATATTAAATCATACACTTGTGATAGATAATGCAATCACGACTAATATGCATCGAATTTATACGCACACATTTTGCAAACAGTCACGTATGTCTCGAATTAAACGCGACCCTGGGCTGTTCAACCATCGACCGAAATTACTCCGTTTCAAAGCTGCTACAACTGTTTCAGCCACCATTAATTTATGCCGAATTTCAATGCGATCATCAAACACTACTGAAATTACTTTACCCTGATACCATCGAACGAGAAACAACTGAAACCTCTTTGCTCTAAACTCCGATCTAGTTACTAGTATTTGAACTTCGACTGACATCTGCGCGTGTATGTGAATTTCCACAGTTTAAATAGTAAGACAGGCTGTTTTCATGCTCTTAGGAAGTAACGACAATATCTTACACAGTACGTACTTTTATGGCATTTTCATGGAAAATCTATCGAAATCTACGTTCACGCAACGCATCAAATTTGATCTCTAGAATCTTTCGGGACAGATATTTTTCAAGCTTCTGTCAGAGATTTTGAATTTTTCGATAGAGAAGAATGGATGCTTTGTGGATGCCGAACGTATGTAATATTCGTTGTATCTTCTGTTGAAGTGGTCACCACTTCTACGAAAACTCTACATCTGGTCTTTTCAGTTTTCTCAAGCGCTCAAGCCATCGACAGCATATAGACAAAAGACTGGCACGAAGGCAGACCATAAACGATAGACAGGCGACGTTGGCTTTTCGGGGTTTTTCAGTTATAAGGTAACACTGCTAGCGTGCGGATCTGGACCAGCTCAAATTGTATTCCTACTTATTATTACACTTCTCCATTAAATATATATATTTTGTACTTTACGCTTTATCCACGCGTTTTCTCTCTTTATACATCTAATAACCTCAACATCTTCGAATACGTAGACATTGTAAAAGGGACTGATTCGAACGTCGATGGGATGTTTGCGATAGATGGAAGGGAGGATTGGAGCGAAATGGATTTGAACGCGTTAACAAGAAGAATACGCGTTAATATCTCGCTTCGAAAGAATTCATTCGTGTGTGAATCAGTTCGATCGATAGGGACGCTTCTGGACTGTTAACCATTTTGAACGCGCGTTGAATCGTCAAAATACATATCGGGTTTTACTAATCGATCACATTGTCTCGGATGTTCAGCGAGATGTCGCCTTTTTCTATTGGCGTGTTCGGTGTGGCCAAGCGGAAAATTTAACGAAAGGGTCCGTGCAATAAGCCATCCCACGTGGTCTATCGCTTTCTTTTTGTTTTCGTTATACCATTTTTTTTACTTTCGCGCGAATACTCGATAGAAGACCATAGTCGATTCTTTCTTTGTGCTTCGTTCAATTGTATCATTATTTTTTCTCGTTTTGTCGCCAAACGGACGGACATATGTCGCGTTTTACGAGATACGGAGGGAACGTCGGAGTCTGTGGGGAATAAAAGTCTATATTTTTTCATTTACCTAAAGCACAATATCATAACGCATAAAATGTTTCAATCCTCCTAGAACGTGACATATCGGTCTCTTTGTGCAAAGAAACATACACCAATGGGAATAAAACGGGAAACATAAATATATCTATCGCAGAAAGGTTTTTTTCTCGCGAAAACAACGTCGAAACTATTCATCAGAATTCCAGTAAACTTTTATTTTCATTCTACCGGCGAACATTTGCTTCTTCCTCCTGTAAGATCGTACAACCGATGGCAACGATGCGGCTCGACCCTAATTTTTCACATTTTCCTTCGTTAAAGGCCGTGCAGATTGAGCCGGCCGAGTAATTCGTTCGTTGCTTCATACAGCGATGAGAACAGATAGGATGATTCTATTGGCCTCGTCGTTGGGAGAAAATTCGAAATTACCATTATACTCGCCGACACGCCTGTAATCTTTTTATTGCGTGTTACACCTCCGAGCACGAACACGATTCTCGACAATTACGGGCGTGAATCGCCAAGATGAAAAGGGAGAAATAGAGCGATCGAACGATTCGCCGAAACCGTTCGTTTTTACCGTAATGGCCAACGGTTTCGTTCAATACTACCGCCAATAACAGTGTAATTACATTCAAATGTAGTTCACAATATGAATAATTTTCAAACTGTGAATGTTTAAAAGAAAGACGGATGTATTCATATTTTTAGCACTATTTATTTTTAAAAAAATTCATATACTCGCGTTTCTGTGCGCCACGCTTTTTAATTAGGATAATAAATATTTATATTCATATTTTGGAACGCGCATTCGCCAGATTATTCCAAAAGTTATTCCGAGTGGTGACAGAAGTAATCTGCATTTTCTGTTCCATAAATGAACTGAGTTACTTCGAAGTTGCCTCTGTAACTCGAGAAACAAGAGATGGTAACAAATTAAAATTCATGACGCAAGACCACCTTGTTTTATTCGACGAGCAAGATGAGAAATCGTGACTGCAGCGAAATAATTAATCGTGTCTTACCGTCGTGTTACGAACAGAACGCAGAGACCACGTTCGTTCGAAACTCTTCTTCGTCTGATCGGCGGATAACTGGTCGCTTTGGGACCAATATTGCCAACCATCGAGAATAATTTAATACGTCAATTTATATAAACTTAATGATCGCCATCGATGGATGACAAATAAATCCAGGAAGCCAGCTAGAGAACATTTTTGTTCGGGGACGAGGTTGTTATCAGCTCTGTCAAGTTGTAACGTGACAGCTGGACTATGCCAGCGAAGACGCGGGCAATCGTAGGGAATTCTCGTGACCTGTCATGATTATTCCTGTGGCAAGCAATTAGGATAATAGAAGCACAGTCGTACTATACGTAGTTTGATTATTCGAGTTTAGAGAAGTTTGGAAATGTTTAGAAAAGTTTAGAGAAACAGCAAGCAGACAAACTACGTTAGAAATAATCTCGCAAGAAAGACTAAGTGGCGGAGTGAAAAAGACAAAGGTCCATTTGATAGAAGAACTCTGAACTTCGAGACTAAATACAGTTTCAATAATTCCGCTCTGCGATAATCTAGTTATGATAGAAGTTTCCAACATACTATATCCAAGTTTCCTGCGTTTACACCTCTAATTCGATAACGAAACACGCAACGCGATTCACGAAAGGAATATTCGTGGCAGAGTTCGGGGAGAAGCTTTACAGATTTGAAAGCGGTCCCTACGGCGTTGCTGGAAACGGAAAATAACCGGGTAATATTCCATCGATGTAGCACGGCGTGCTCGCGCGCTCTTCCTTTCCACCCTTTCTTTCTCTCTTTTTTTCCTCTTTTTTTACATTTCCCACGCTTGAAACTATCGGCGAGGATAAAGGCGAATGAAATCCGGTGTTCTATCTGAAAGAGGAAGGGGGAAATATTCGTAGGAAGGCGAGATGTTATCCGCCAACCAGACCGCGTTAACCCTTTTATCGATCGGTCAGCCAACGTCTGCTAACAATGTTTGCTTAACGCCAATTCAACGGCAACGCAGTTCGTTAAGGACATTTGCTCTCCTTTCAATCGTGCGAGCAAATATCTTTTGAATGCAAGCTGGCTGCGTGCATTCTGCTCAAAGAACAGCGCACTGCAAACGTATTTTATCGTTTTCTCCTCTCCTTTTTTATGATTTCACAGCGACACTGCTGCTTTGAACGTGCGCGTTCGTTATACCGTGCCGGAATCGCACGAGTTTTATTTTAAACACGAAGCTTTGAGGTTGGGCTACTTGCCTGGAAAATATATCACGAAACGCGATTCGTTTTACCCTCCACTAATGCATTTTCAACCCTTTCATCCATTCGCCCGTACGCAATTTCGTAAACGAATCTGTTTTCAGCAAAATCAGTTTGATATTCTAATGTATTATGGTTCCTTTGCAAAAGCATCGGGGAATATATACGCATTTCTGTTATTTATAACCGACAAGGACAACATTTTCTTAAAGTCTAGAAGAGTATTGGTCGTAGAAGGTTTAATCGCGTCTTTGTTCGATTTGACTGTGTCTAAGAATTTAATCGAATACGTTCACGCTCGAAATTGTTTGTCGAAGGAATGAAATACACTGTGAGATTTTTCAGACGATACTTTGTATCGTTTTCGTGATAAAGACCACTATATTCTTCCTGAAGTAACATTTAGTAGAACAGTAAAGTAAACTCGTATATTTCTAGCCAAAATTTTCTAGCAGACATTAATTTGTCGTAAGATAAGCAACAAGTTCGTCTAATCGGTATGAATTACGCGCGTTATACCAGACGGCAAATTTCTACTTCTTTCTTTCATTTTATTTTTCGTACCAGGTAGTATTCAATTAACTGGTTTTTATTACTTGAGCAATTAACCTCATTTAACGATGAACGCGAGGGTTGGTTCTCACGGAAGCGCACGTGAGTAGTTATAGACTATATTTCGTTCTAACACCTTTTTCGTAAGCTGGCGAGTAGAGAACTCGAGGAGAAGCTAATTTTCGCTGTGGGATTTTTGGTTTCCGAAGTGTATTTGGCTACGCCTCTAGGAAAACTCGAAGAGCGCGATTAGAAAAAGGGAAAAAACAATTTCTATTACATGATATTTCTTCTACTATTTTTTGCGTATATTATATCTTCCGTTCTGAAATTTCAAATGAAACATACAAAAATCTATATCATATAATTTTATGGCGCATAAAATAATAATCCGATAGTGTCTTTAATGTTTTGTGATTGCCATGCCGAAATCACATGTTTCGCTCAGGACGCCACTGGAGTATTTTTATTATTCGAAGCATATAATGGCAAGATAATAATAAATTGATGATGTAAGACAACATTCTTTTCCAATGGACTGTTTATCTTATTGGTGGTCACGGGTGACCTCGGTGGCGCCTTGGTAACAGTTGATAGCGACATATTATAACGAGGCTTCGTTTATTTCAACAAACCATTCGCATTCGTTGTTTCGTCGTAAGCAAAACGTGCAGAATATATTGTTGAAACGTGTAGAAGATATTAGTAAACAGTATTTGCTGATTCTATATATAATAGTAAAGGTATGTTCACACTTTAAACTTCAATTATACGATTATAAAGCAGCATTTACGATTATTTCCTAAGTTGTGTTTATAATAATATTCGTAGATTACCCCTCAAAGATATGGATACAAACATAGTGCACCGTTAGATGCAAGATTTGTTCTCAATTTTTTTTTTTTTTTTTTTTTTTATTGATATTCTAATAAAAATGTTTAATCGTTCAGTGGGGCACTTTTTACTTCAAAGTATCTTCTATTTATCGGTTATATTCAAAATGCCCTAACTGTCAATTTTCATTCAATTTTTACAATTGTAAATTGGATTGGATTGGATTCTTTGTCAGTTTTCTAATATTACCTTTGATCCTGCTACTTTGAAAATTATGAATGAATTATTGTAATTTCTTAATATTATCGCCGATATCGTTAACTTAACAATTAAACGTAGCGCAATTAAAAAATTCTCGATCAAACGTCGAAGATTCCATCATTCAGGCAAATGGCAGAAAATTGAAACTAACAAGCTGTCTGAAACGCTGCAGCAGAATCTCCAGCAGCGTCCGGCCTAGTGGTCGATTAAGTTGGCCGATGAATTCACGGAGTTTCGTCGGTGTTTGTTGCGTAATATGTTCTACGAGCGAGTAACACGCGTACTAAACGCGATCCGAATTTCGCTGTAGGGGGTGGCGCCGTGTAACGCGCGGTGAAATCGCGTGAGAGTCAGAAATTCGCTTCGTCCATTGCTTTCGGCCTCCAGGCGAATTTGCCCGGCAATTTTACGATCGCAAAAAAGGACTTTAACCATCGCCGGCAATATTACCGTAAAGTAGACCCATTCAATTTACCGGCGGCATCGTGTTAATGCCGGTTGGTTTGTAAATTTCTGGGCAACCACGTTTATTAGCCCCTCGATGCCATGCAACGTCTTGTTTCAACCAGCCGAGGTTAAGGAAATTTCGTTCTAACAGTGAAAACTGGAAACTGATGCACGAAATGGAAATTCGAAGTTGAAAACGTATTTCAAAGTCGAATGAAAATTCGTCCGGAATTGATTTTTGATAAATTGCTATTTTATTGGCTAATTTTTGTGGCTAATGGAACGTATCTACTCGAATATTTTTTTTTTTTTTTTTCAAAACTGGTATAACGTACTAAAATTTGAGGACGACCAGTTTTATCAAAAAGAAACATACTTATGATTGAGTTAATTAACAACTCATTAAAGCAAACTGTGGCAGCGTATACCGATGAAAAATTTCGTTAAAATGAATTTGAAATATCAATAATAATTATAATTGTAATGGTGTCTATAAAATCAAGCTCTCGTTAACTGGTCTCCAGTTTTTACAACCCTCCTTGGAAAATCATGTTCTCAACAGGTTGTCAAGTTACATGGCGACCTATGAATTTTAAAATTACTATCGTGTATATCCAGATGAGAGGCATCAGCAGACGAACGTGAATGAAGGTTGTAGGGCTGGCACGAGTCGAAGAACGAATGCGCGAGTGTGTTTGAAACGTACCCGTCTGATGGCTTTTGTTGGACGAGTTCTATACAATGCCGCGGTAAGTGCATAAGTGAGATAATTTCGATTGTCCGCGTCAGCCGTTGGACACGCTGTAAAAGTCGACTCCTTTCATTCTTCGTTATTCGTCTCCTCGTTTTCTATTTTCCACTGTACCTTCAATCCCTCTACCAACTGCGCGCTCTTTGTGTAATATTCGTTTTTCTCTTTGCTCCTCTCTAGCGTACGCGTTCTCTTTTTCCTGTAATCCTTTCGCGTCCACCCTTTCTCCCCCTTTTCTTCTACATCCATTCACCCTGCTTCTCTTTTTGCTCATCCTTTATCCACTTTGCATACTCGACTCCTCTTTTTCCAACGATTCCAGATTATACGGAATCGTATTTGAAAGGCGAGAAAAGGAGCGACGAGTTTCTGGCCCCGATTCGACCCTAAATGACGACAGGAGTGGAAAAAAGTGATCCAAATTCGATAAATCTGTCTGGCGAGTGGTACGATTTGCACAAGTATATTCTTGGACATTCTGACGAACGGTAGGAGGCGAAAAATCGATCCGACCGCGTTCGATTTACATCACAAAAGGGTGTGACCTCCGGTTTCCAGGAGATAAAGAACTATGCGTGTCAAGTCGTTTAATCCCACGCCGCGACATTTACCAGAAAAATGCGTTCTTCGATTTTTATAAACATTCCCCGAACCCGGACTACTTTTAATCCTTGGGTTTCCCTTCCCATTTACGTTGAAATAGAACGTTCGTCTAGCAACGTAAATTGCGTGTCTAGAAAGCTTGAAGCTGAAACGTGTTGCGTGAATTTAGACAGATTGAGAAGAAGTAGAGCGATTGAAAACACGTGTTATCATCGCGAAGAAACAAGAAGAGCGAGGTCTATTTTTATTTCCATAAATCAACGTAGGCGACGTTCTATCTTGAAGTGTTAGATAGAAGATTAAATACCTCGGGAGAATGAAATGTTATGATCAACCTCATTGTCGCAGACCAATTACATTCTACTCTTCGACCTTCTCAGAATTGAATTTTCTTTTTGCCTATGGGAAAAATATTTTTTTCAGCGTACAGTTAATGCTACGAACTTTTTCCTATGTTACGTTCAATTAACGATTCGTTAAAGCACAATGTTGCGTTTACCACGTATGCAATATGAAAGGTGAAATGGTGAAAACTTTGTCCCAAACATATCGAATCCACAAAGACCCAAACACGTATCTTTCCTATGACAACTCAATAGCAAACGTGTTATCAAAAACACATGTCGCCTGCAACATCTCACTCTCTATTCCGGTATTACAATTCTCGTCGCGACAATATACAGACCAGGAAACCAGACGCCATAGGAAATCGATCCGAAATCGATCTCGGATACAAAAGGCGTGAGCGTCACGTCGTTCGTTTGTGACGCTGCGCGATCGCAAAATTTAATATACCCGCTAGTAAGCGAGGCTCGTCGACACTCGAGCGACCTGTTCTTTTCATCAACGAATTCCAAGTAGATTTATCGTGACTGGAAAGAGTTGGGTAGCGTGAGCAATGGATCCTGACTGACCCATCCCTTGTGCTGCCGACGGTAACCGGTGGCTAATAAGAGAGGGGAGGGTAGAAGATAACGCTGTGGTATCTTCCGCGTGTGTCCGCGTGGACGCGCGTCCGTTCTGTCGACGAAACGAGAGGAGAGGGAGAACGAAAGCAAGCGGAGAGACGTCGGAGAGCTACCTATGGATACCTATATGCGGGTCATGGCGCATGTCAGGCCCGAGAGGGTGCGGCAGAGAGTGGTACACCTCGAGGACCAAACCGCACCAGGGCGGATCCGTCTTTTTCTATGCTCGATCGTGTTTTCGCTTGTACTCGACTGCCGCAAATCCTCTGGACGCGAACGCTCTCTTTAGCGGTGGCCGCGTCTCGCTTCAACGTGTGCCAGCTCGGCTAAATCTCGCTGTGCTCGTTTCCACGCTCGACACACTTTCTTTGTTGCCGGCCGCCGATCCCTGGCAATTCGGCCATCGACGATTTTCCACCTCTCGTTTCCACGTCTCTTGCTCTTTCCACGTGACTCCAGTTTTTTTCTCTTCTCTTCTCTTCTCTTCCGCCGCTTTCGTTCTTCCGTTTCTATATACACGCGTCCAACTTTCAAACGCTTTAGCCCTTTGCAAAACAGAGAAATTTCCCTCCGTTTCGCCGATCGACTTGCCTTTTTCCCGCAATATCGTATTCCGCTTGCTTCCATCTTCTCGTCTTCGTATCGTTACGCCGAATCTTCTATCGAGTGTCCATCGACTTATCGAGTTTAACGTGCTACGTTTTATCTCCGACGTATGGTTCCTCGCTCAATTTCTTCAATTTACGCTGGATTCTATAGCCATAGTCTTTTTCGGGTGAGAATGGATACGGTTAAGATACGACGTTCCGATAAGGACCGGTTCCTGGTACATTTTCTAGCAGAAATCCTGGTGTCGCAGATACCCTCATCGGCTTATTCTTCGATTTCATCGACTACGTGGAGTCGCTTAGGAAACCAGTATCGCAGGTTCTTCCTCGGTTTTAATTGGCACTTCGCTTTAATTTCTTCTTTAGAGATACGTGTTATTCCTTGCTGAGTTTCTACGCGAGCTCTTTCGCCAATCGCTTCTAATTTCATCCAAGTATTCTTATAGCCACTTCTTTTAGTTTGGATTTTGGTTTTAGAACGGACAGTGAATTCCTTCCGAGTTCCGACCGAAGCTTTTGTGACTCGAATTTCGATTAGTGGTTGCTCGATTTACCACTTACAGTTCTGAAAGAAACAAAGCATCAAATCCCGGTTTATCCGCGATTCGTTGCCAGGGTCACGCGGGAAGCCGACTTGTCGAAGACGCACGGATCCGACCACCCTAATCTCGAAGCGCGAGCGAAATTTTTACGTAACGTTCGCGACAAAGTTTTTAAACTTCTCTTATTTAGAGCGATTGGTTTCTTACTTCACCAAGATATTGACAGTAAGAAGTTGTTTTTTACGTCATCCGCGTGATTAAAGCTGCCGAAGTTTTGCCATTATTTGACAATCTAACAAGGAAAACGTCTTTTACATTTCCATTGTCATCCACTGAAACAAACAACGAAATTTACAAAGTGCAATCGACTGTAAGGAGGGAAATATAACGCTTGAGAGCGCCGTATCATCAACCTCGGAAGTTCAACTAAGAAATGTGCAGTCAAAGAACACCTCGCTTGGATATTTCTCTGAAGATCGAACAGGGTTGTATTATAGTTAATGTGGCGAATTCGCAAATGATCTTCCTCGATGAGCGAACAGATCGAACAGATGAATTAATATGGTTTCTTTAAGCAGCCGGATCTCTGTGAAATCAAAGGTAAAGGAAGTTTCATTAATGTTAGAAGTTTGACCTGGTTTCCTGCTTGCAGTCGATCTTTTGTTTGATCGAAGCAATCTTCCTGACCGATGCAAATCTACAGGTATATAATCGTAGAACCTTGACTGTTTTAGAGCGAGGCAATTTGCTGGCAATTGTAGATAGAACGACGGTTGATAGCATTCAAATATTCCAGCAATATGTCAATTTCGATGGGCTGCATTATTGGGCGTCTGCGGAACTACAGCGAGATGAAAGATGGCCATTTTGTGCGATTGTTGAAATAATATACGCGTTCGAAACGAAGACAAATAGAGGCAGCTGTACGACAAAGGAATTTCTCGTAAAATACGAGTATAAGAATTAGAAGATAAAAGTTCGAACGATGTAACAACCGTGTTTTTGGTATCGCGAAATCAATCGAGAACATAACACAAAATGCTTTTTTTATTTTTATTGTATCGCGAAACAGTGCCGGGTCATGATATTTTCGAATCAATCCGAGTGACGAGAATATTAAACGGCGTTATTCGAATGAAATCTGGCTTCTGTCTATCCGATATATCCAATTTAATATTTGGACAATTCTTTTTGTTCCGCATAAAGCGCGAATATTCTGTCGGTGTTCCATCTATGGCCAGCGGAAAAAAATTTCGACTATTCAATAAAGAAACGACGTACATGAAACCGCGATATCCCCCGAATGAAGCTCTCCAGCTTTTCAAGCGCGAAGGAAACGATTTTACGAACGAAAAGACCACTGGTGATATTAATTCGAACGAAATGCTACGTTCGGGAAAGTATTACGCTCGTGTATTCGAGCTTCTGGGTTAATTGCAGTTTCAAATTATCCGCAGCATTTAAGTGACTATTAAAATCTCTGAATCTAAATTTGCCGCTTAACTGTCGTTTAATCATTCGCCGAGTCCGGCAGTAAAAATAATATCCATTTCTGGAATATCGAAGCCAATGAAATTCCAGTGTCAGTTTACTCGCTTGTATCTTTTCTCTAACACAGACCAGCAGTTCGAGAACGTTGTTTCTCTAAACAAATCTATGAATAATCCTAAGCCTTTAGATTTCTTGCGTTTAAGTCAACTTATCCTACCAAAAGAGTTCGATAATTATTTATTTATTTTTATCGCATTTTATTTATTCTAATTATTTATTTTTATTGTTTCTCTCATTCAATGAAATTTATAACAGATCTGCCAACTAGGAACTGTAACTAATTAACCTGTAATTTCATACAGCTCTCAAATATCATTTTAATTGGTCTCTGCCACGCGTATATACATATTCTATATTATAGAATTTCAGTACTTGCATTGTACTCTGGAATATATTAATAATCACAAAAGAAAAATATTGAAATTAACGATAGCCATAAAGATAGCATTGATATCTCTCTATATAGCGAAAGTTATTGGTAATAATCAACGTGACTCCATTTCTAGTCGAGCCCCTTGGCCCATGACACAGTAGTATCAAGGGCCTAATTTATGGCACCCTCAAGAATTTATCGCTCTTTCTTCTTAAGTTCCATGATAACAGAAAACCGAACGACCATTGCAAAAGCTCGAAGCTTCACGTTCCCTAACGATACTTTGACAACCTATTTTCCTAATGAACAGTTTGTCCCTCGGAAGAAACCTCGTTACGATCGTCTCTTTAATCATAGATCAAGCAAACCTTCACATTCTCTGGCAATTCCACAAACAGCCTATCTTTCTTATGAAAAAATCGCCAGAGAAAGGAAACTATCTGCTTCTTCTATTAGCTTTTCTAATCACAGACGCGACCAAGCGAACAAACTTTAATTATCGGACGTGTAATGAAATTTATAGGTATAATTATGATATTTCGAACGCGACAGGATCGATCGAAAGTTACGCAACATTTGTCGGATCGTTCGACGCATATTTATCTAAGCGTATTCGAGTTCATAGGCGGATCAGAGCTGTTGCTCGAACGAACACGTATCCTGGTCTGTGATCTCGATTTTCACGCGTTATCGTTCGCGTGAGAATGAGAGCAAAGAAACGAAGAGGATGGAAAGTTATAACGCGAAGGTTCGATGCTTGCCTGGAAAATAGTCAGGGACCTGCTGCCGTTGACGTGAGGTTATTAAACATTGAGCGGGTTATGTAAGACGAGTGACAGCATCCTGACAGCGGACGTACTTCTCGCGAGTTTCCGCATATGCATAGTAGTACTCCTGAGGTTTAGTGGAAACTAACTAACTAGATAAAGTTTTTATACTATTTTTTCGTATATCTGTTCCTGAGCTGCCAAACCACACACGATGCGATCAAATTGAACCTTATTCGACAATTTGAATATCTCGCGACTCTAATTATCATGTTCTGGGGTCAATCTTATTTCTCTGGAATTTAGCTTAGTAACTTCAATACGTGACAAATTCGTAATTATTATATGCTAAAATCAATTTTATTTCCGCAATGATACGAGCAAAACAGTAGAAAAATATAATTGAAAAATTTATTTTTCTCGCTAATTAATTAGGTAATTAATTCTAAGGATTTCATTATTTTGATTATTTTTTGCCACGCTTTCGTTATTTCATATTTTTAGGGGTTTTCTTAATTTTCCGAAAATGCGTGAATCTCTGCAATCTGCTTGTACGTATAGCAAAAGAGAAGTTAATGAAAGTTCGTAGAATTGAAGTGTAAACTAAGTTTCTAATTTAGCCGTTTCCAAGTATTGTAGCAATTAGTTTCATCATCGATTCGTCCCGTTATAACACCATAGATAGAACTTGATATAGTGTTACGTAATTTATAGATTCTTTTTCCAATCGATCCAAGTCTCGTACATACGCATCACTCTTGGCTAATTGGAAGCAACTATACGTTAAATTTGATGGATATTTACTTAATCGTGACGAAGCATCGACGAAGGGACACGTCCATTCGCCCCTCAGGTTATTCGTCCTCGTACATGCCATGATGTTGAAAGTTTCATATATCGTATTAAGGATGCTCTTACCTGAAAAAACGACGTCCATTTCCGATCGTCCAATTTCGAAACAACGCACTCTCTACGACTATCTCGAACAACGGTATATTTTAATCTCTCTATTCTTAAAATTTATTCTTTCATCTACGTATATGAAGTTGAACTATTCACCTTGGAGCAATCGCAGGAATAAGATTATCTATGCAGTAGAGTTCTAGAGAATAGTGGAACGGTATCTCTGAAATAAATATCTTACAACTTCAGTCGTTTAAGTTGATTCAGGTATGTCTCACTTGGATAGTAATTTCTTCATTTTCAATGCAAACAGCCTAATTAATATCAAAATTAATAGTTATATAAAGTTATATAAAATTAATAGTTAATTAATAATATACTCGACATTGCAAATTAGTAATAGTTATAAATAGCATCTGAAAATTCCTTCGATTAACCGAATTTAATCTAAAATTCCATTATAATATCCTTCATCCCTTCACCTTCTATTCCCACCGAAAAAAAAACTGCTTTAATCAACCTACACATGAAACATGAAACATATTCTGCAAGCATCGTACTCGCGATGAGAAAAACGAGCGAACAAGCTAATTTTTTCAAGCTAAGGGCAAACACATCTATCATAATGTAACCTGTTTATGCAGTGTTCTCGTGACGTGCCAGCATCCAGCGACAACGTTGAATCGTGTGGCATTTTACAGAGGTTGATCTACTTCGCAGCGGCGACACGAACCGAACATCGCCAGTGCTTTCCCATGGCTTGGGGGAGCTTGCGCCAGTACGCGACAAATAGTAGGAGAAAAAATGAAGGAAAAATGACAACACAGTGGTACTCGAAGCTAGAGTACAATAAGAAATGACCCAGAAAACGATAGGAAAGAAGGGTTAAGCAGAATGACTGAGCAACGTGATGTGAACAACGAACATGCACAAAGTGTACGATGAAAAGACGTATCGAGGTATGGAACAAGGACAGTCAATTATTTCCCATCTCCGCGTACATTTGTGTCCGAACGAGGCGTGAAATGTCGCTTTGATAATTTTTCACCCTGTATCGTGCTTTTAAAAATGTTCCAACTGTTGGAAAAAATTTCAAACGCAACGAAATGTTTACGTTGAATTTGTTTCGCAAGTAGTTTGTTTTAATATTTATTGTAATGTTGAAATTATAACTGTTGGAAAAAGTTTAAAGTAGAGCAAACTGTTTACGTCGAATATGATCAATCTCGTAAACAGTACGGCCCGACATTTTTCATAATGGAAATCTCCATCCTATATCGTGCATTTAAAAACAATTTAGCTATTCGAATAAATGCCAAATGGAATGAAACGTGTACGTCATATTCATTCAGCCTTGTAAACAATTTGTCTTCATATTTTTACATCACAAGTATATTCTTTATAGGCTAAAAATGCAACGTGAACGTTATTTATCGTGGTTGATCTGTCTCTCCAATCTGATGCTCTAATATTTCGTAGTAAATCCTAAACTTTCTCGAAAAACGCGCTCGAGCTTTGTAGCGCTGCGCGTTAGAACGATAACACTTTATCGGGTCACGTCAAAAGGAAATGTCGATGGAAGTTTCCCGTTTCCCCCACCTCGGTGGACAGCCCGTTGAAATTTTAGTTTTCGCCGAGTAAATAGAAATGGAAAGCACCGACGTGGCCACGGTACACGTGGAGCTTCAGTCAATACACCCCCTTTGAAATCGTCGAGGTTAATAAGAACAAGCTGTTTTTTACAAGCTTCTTTCGACCATCAGTTTACGGAAAGTAGCAACGTTTTTGCGGCTAATTTTTTAATTTCCTTATCGATCGTCCGATGTTAAAAGAATTCTGAGTTTTCTAGCAAATAAATTCCGGACGATGAAGCAGCGACGTCCAGTGGAATCATCGTGCATGCAACATTTGTGTCACGAATGCTCCGAAACGTTCGTTCATAACCATATGAATTATTCAGGTCCGTGTTTCTTTCCTGCCACTGAAGTACAATTTCCGCGCGACGCTCAGCGTCGCATAAATAAACGTGTCACCTCACCGCGTGTCTTCCAGTCTTCGTGCTTCACGATATTATTTTTGGACCGCGGATGACCGACCAGGAAAAAAAGAATCGATGTCACGGTTCGCGTGAAGCGTCCGTACTCGTGTTCCGTCCCTTCACGCGTTTTACGAGACAGCGGCGTCTGTCAACGACCTGTTGAAGCGGGAACGTTAACTAGCTCGCGAAAAATTATTGGCCCGTCGGGATTCTTCAAAATATACGATTCAACCTCGATCCTTCGAAACGTGATAGCCTCGTGGTCCATCCCCACGCTCCGAAGTTGCCCGCTAAATTTAAGTCTCCTGACCCGTTCTTAATGTCTTTGACCTTAACATTCGGACCATTTAACTTCGACGTCGCGTGACTATTAACGATACCGCTATTATCGTCGTTTCTCTTACCTTCTCTGTTCCTTTAAATCCTGTGCGGCAACATGGATCGTACCATTTGCCACATCGCGTCTTTCGTCGTTGAATCGAAACGGAATGCTATATGGGGAGAAGAATCACGAAGAGTAGGCGAAGAAAATAGTCCCGGAACTGTCCGAATCTCGTGCTGGCAACAGAGTCACGTGCACAAAGGGTAGTTGGGATGGCGCACGACAGCAGCCGAAATTCGTAAGCACTGGAGGATTGGAGCGACAAGTAGAGAGGAGCCGTGTCGTCGCGACGTGTGGACGCGCACTGCTCGAGAGACGCGGACGGCACGGTGTCTGGGCGTCGCGACGACGGCAACGAACACCACCACGACAACCACGACGTCGACGTCGGCGGGTGCTACTAGCGGTCGGTGGTCCAGGGACGTACGGCGGCTGCGCAGGCGCCCCAACAATTCTTCGACTCTGCCTGTCCGATTAAATTAAACCTAGACTTTTGTCTTCTCTTTCTTCTCCTCTGTTCTTTCTTTTTCCCTTCGTTTTCTTCCTCGGCTCGCTCTTCGATAGTTTCTTCTTTTCTCCTATGCCTACCCTCAGGGACTTCCAAAGGTTGCTACCTTCAAACACCTCTTCGCGTCACGCGATGGAGATTACCGGTTTTTGGGTTGCTTCCGGTGACGCCGGGACAATAATCTCAGGGGAACAGTGCTTTCAACAGGGAGTAGTTACCTCGCCTCTTTTCTCGTGATCCCATTGCTTGATCTCTCGGATTTGTCCCCGCGTTAATGATAACTCGTTAATTGTAACGCGCTTTTGGCATGAGAAGAGAGAATAACGACGAAGTAAATAAATTAGAAGGGCAATGACGAGTTGTAGAGGGAAGTTTCTTTTATTTACACAGATAGCCACGCATCCCGGATCAATTCCCTTGAGTTAAATCAAGAAACTTCGCGTCCTGCGTCATATAGACCTGGAAATTCTGTGGTAGTTGTTCAGAGAACTTTCTCAAGTATTAAATAACGTGCTGTAAATCTGTTCAACGAGTCAGCGACGTGCTATTCATTTTGAGTAACAGATTTTAGTGACTAAGAAGAATGGTTCTCGTTTATTGAAAAATACTATTGTTTTGAATTGTAAGCGAATATAAGTAGTGGGATATCGACAGTGAGGAAATTCACAAAATTGCCTATCATTGTATATTAAATTAAAATGATAATCTTATCTTAAATCTTATTTTAAAATGATTATCAACTTGAAAAATATCTCTACTTCGATGCACTAAACCTGAAGAAAACCAAACTTCTGCAACAACATATAGTCTGTCCTCCATAACACCTATCCGTAGTGCCTATCTTCCCAAACACAGCGCATAAGAGAGATTCAACAACGATATCCAATGTATCGTTCCTCGTACACTGTTCCAGCTGAAATTTACGAAGCGAAGATTTTTGCAGACACGAAAGTCGTGCGACACATACCGGACGCTTTTGTCATAAAAATTCGACTCGGTGAACTTGGACGTCTCGACAAGCAGCTTTATCTTCGACCGCCGTTTTACCGACGTCGTTCAGGACGACTTATCGATCCCCTCCGGCAGTGATCGTGAAGAGAGTCAACTTGCATCGCGCGATCACGTGGCCGCAGATAAAGACCATGGATGTGCCGTTGCACGTTGCATTATTCTTATGATTTCCATAAAATCCAGTCAGCACACACGCGCGCGCGCGATGTTCAAGAAGCAATCGTGGGTTATGAAGAATTGAACCTGAATTATAGAGTACTTTTTCAAAGTAACCCATTGAGAGGATATACCGTGCTAGATGCAGAAATAGACACTTTGCATTCGTGAAATTTTTAGTGTTCAGCGAAGTTACGCGAATACCCCGGGAATGCACTTTGCCAAAGTGGCGCAGTTTATTGCCAGCTTGAACGTGGTTTGCTTAAAAATACCATATAACGATGTATTGAGGAAATTCTCGGTTGCGTGAATAAATAGTTACGTTCGGAAAATTCTCGGTGACAAAGATTTGCAGTAGATAGTTGAAGAGGAATTCCATTTGAATATGTACTCTTTGGAAAAATCAGAGAAATTCTTTCATTTTTATGGCCGTTTATCGAACCCTATGAAGGGGTTGGTTTTAAAAATTTTATATGAAAAGACTACGATAATTTGCTTCTCGGAGTAATTGTAGGAACTCGATGTAATATTTTGTCGATTATTCTTGCCATTAGTTTTAATCCTTTGCTTGTTTGCGAGCGTTTTAACATGCGAAAACATCGGAGGGCAATTCTTTAATGGAAGGTTCAGCAGCTCTTTCAGAGGGAACATCTCGATCAAACTTTTTCAAGATTATCATTCAAGCCTTTTGTCATGGAGAAAGTTGCAGGATCGCAATTCGTCTTTGTAAACTAAATTTTCTTTAAAATGTAAGACCATTAAAGCGTCGGAATTGAGTTATGAGATCGTTAACTGACTACTTCCTTGGGGGACGTGTGCGGTAGATGTCAATTTCCTGTAAATCTCGGAGAAATATTGCCTGAAGCAACGTCGATACGAGCAACAGAGCTTTTTTAGCACGCATTTTTGTCGGTGAAGTAGCTCGTCGCGTCCAATATCGAGCTGGACTACTGTAAATCTCGTTGCGAAGTCTCGTTGTATTCTTTTCGAATTTCATCCAGTTACTGAATTCGCGAGTTATAAACGTCGTTTCTTTTTACTTTTCTTAATAAACGTGTTTCCCAAACGAACTTTGCGCGAGATTACCAATCGAGAGTTGATCGTGATATCTCTTTAATAAACTGAAACGAAACGAGAGAACCGTGCTAATATCGAGATGTGTAAATATGATTTCCAACCTCTCCAATCGCTAGGATACGTTTCATTTGTTAATTAGATTTTTACGGTCAAAGTCGTGGACTATTTTTAACGATGACTCCGCGGCTTCGCTATCGATTTATTCGACTTTTTGCGCGTCGAATGTCGAATGTCTCTCCAGGAATAAGGTCATCCCTAAAAGAAGCTTTTGCCGGACGAGAAAAAGAACGCGAGGAGAGACTGTCGAAGCGTCAAAACGTTCTGAACTCGCTTCAATGTCGTGTTTTTCTCACCGTTTATCGAAATAGGCGGAGGACTTATGGATAAGCATCGTTCGTGAACATAAGTACGACACGAGTCGTATCGAAAACATTTTACAGTAATATTCGCTTCAATTTACGACGTGCTCAGCAGCATCTTTATCCCGCTTTTCAGCGTGAACTTTGCTTACCTCTCATCCATAAGCGTAAACATTCGTCGTTAAAATTTATAACGGCCAATCTCCGGTATCAGTGCTTCTCGAGTAACAGAGATATTAAAATCTGGATCACAATCCTAACGAGCGTTGTGGAGAGACACTAGTTTATTCAAAATCTAGCCCATCCAGCTGAGGCAGGTGCAGACGTACGATACCGTGGCTTTGTGATTTCGCAACCGGTGACGCAGGATTATATTTTTAATAATGCGATGCATGCAGACGTAAGATTATACTGCTAGGAATATTATATATTATACGAAGGTGCATAATCGCGCAATATTATTATCATACAATCATAAGGATGAATTTTATAGGAGATAGTGCGTACTTAAGTTTTGTAAAAGAAAAATTAGAAAAATAAGTGCACTCAGCAGCAACTAATTTTCAAATGTATGTAATTTGTGTTCTTTTTTTTATTTTGAAACTGTACGGTACAGATTGGTCAAAATTTCATCGCTATCTCGTCGTAACATTGATTTTTATAAAAACCAAGTGTTACCTTTGTAACTCTCCTTACAATTTAATTTAGAGAATTGCCAGATCTTTATAGGCTGTCTCAATGACTATATTATATTTCATCTGTTAGTACGGACTCTTGTACCATATCGATCGTCCGCGCCTGGTTTCTAATACCAAGAAATAATCTCTTCTCCAAAAGCTTTTTCAAAAACCCCGATAAATTACCATCTCTCCCCGTAAGAATCCTGAAACACCGTTCAGTTACGTGCGTAGAGGTACTCGCGTGAGAATATGCGGTTGCTCCAGCTAGGGTAATGGGATGAAATTTCCATGAAAGGTTACCCGGACAAGCTGGAAGCCTCCAATCTGGTTGGCTTCCTGCTCGCGCGACGTGCTGTCGTATCAACTCACGGATATGGATGCAATCATCTCGCTCACCACTGTCGAACAATTGGCTGTTTCGTCAGGAATCAGGCGAATTTACATGAGAGATCCTTATTGCATTGCAACTCGTAGAAAGCGATCGAATCGTCTCGGTACTTAAGGAAAGCTGCTTACTCGTAAAATCCTCGTTGTGTAGCACGTGGTTTCGCGAAAGGAGGATTAAACTTAAAAGGAACGCGGTCTCTAGCAAGGTAAGCGTTTAGATCTTCTCTGTGTGTAACGACGAAGGGAAGCTTTCAACTTGGGACCAACAATTTAGGGAAAGTTCCTTCCACTTTCTAATGCGGAGGCACGTGATATTAACAGGAAGAAGATCGTTAAGGAGCCGGGATCGTCCGAACTTTATGAGCTACATTCTTCATGAGCGACAAGTCCCTGTCAGAATGTTCTTCAGCCATAAACTTAGTCGATACTCTCCCTAGTTGCTCGTCTCCGGTGCTCGTAATTTTCTTCGCGAGTTCTTGGGGAAATCGAACACCTCGTTACAGGTGACACGGAAAGTTTGCTCGTAAAACGTTTGACACTCCCGAAAGCAACGTGAACAAGTTCTTGGCTGGCTGACTTTGCGGAATTAACTTTGAACACCGCCACAGAAAGTCGCTTTTCGTAACAGTATTCTCTCTGTTCGTGATTTATCGTTCAAACGGCAGACAACGCTT
This sequence comes from Bombus terrestris, assembly GCF_910591885.1. Lineage (NCBI taxonomy): Eukaryota > Metazoa > Arthropoda > Insecta > Hymenoptera > Apidae > Bombus > Bombus terrestris. The sequence continues at coordinate 3,445,925 of NC_063271.1, read as the reverse complement.
ACTTGTTACGAGAAAATCGCAAAGTATGTAAAACGTAATCGAGTTGAATTTAAACTTTGATCGAAACGTTTATACGATTCTATTTATCACATTGATGAAAATCGACGCCAATTGGTTTGCTGTACGGAAACATTCAGCATTTTGAAATTTCAAATTTACCTTGAGCAGAATGTAGTGAGCGATTCGTGCGATTAAAACGAATTTAAAATAGAAAATCACATTACCCGTGAATCTTCTAAAATATCCTCTGTTTCGAGAACGACCGCAGAAAAAAGGTAAGCAAGAAATTCGAGGTTACGTAACCGTGACGCACCCTCCCAGCTGCAATTTAGCTATGAATAATTCACCCTCGGAGAATAGAAATAAATCCATCCCCTTACACGGATGGATCCGTGTAGTTAAATCTACGTCTGAATTTACTCTTGTGTTTTTATCCCGCGGATTATTCACATCCCGAATTACCAAGTCACCGTTATACGATCAACGCAAATATTTGTACAGTACAGTACTTTCGCGGTTAAAATTCCGTGATCATTATCTTTGTTCATTTGTCACTCTTCAACAAGAAAAAGGGGAGAAACATAGAAGGAAACGTAAAAATCGTGAAGTGGGTGAAATTTGGACGAGAAGTATGCCCTAGATCGTCTGCCGAAAGATTAATTGAATAACGAATTAGATTTCATCTATAGACGTTTGTTATTGCTAGCTTTCTACTTATATCTATAAAATACCGCTTCGATACGCGGGGATTGAGTCCACATTCAAGATTAATAGCAATAGATTGTGGTGTCACCGTTTATAAGCGAAAAGGATGGCACCGAAAACATACTCGAGATTACGAAACACTATAACGTCAGGATTCTTCGAAACAAATTAATTTTTATCGTTTTATTCGGTATAGAGCTAATGTATCATTGGGATTAAATTACTACTAGGTGAAACAAAGGGTACAACGTGATGAGATGGATCGCCAGCAATTCGAGGAAACTAAGGAATAAGAAAAGAAGAGAGAGGAAGACAGAGATAGAAATAAGATGAAAGCTCTACAGCTAATTGTGAACATTCAGTTCGCTAGGTCTTTAATCGTTTTGTTACGAAGAACAAAGAGAATCGGTTAAGAGATATTAAGTCTACAATTTCGTGCAATGGCGCAATTTTCTTTGTATGCGGGTTATTAATAGCGCAACTGTTATGCGTATACATGGCCGTTCGCGGGAGCAAACCGCACGTTCACGCTGCTTTCTATTAACTGGTATTAATCCCAGGTATCTCGTTTGCGTTCAGATTTGTTATCAAAGGCTGAACAACTAGGCGACGACGCGACGTGCTGAACTGGAAATGATAAAACGAATTTAATTTCGAACTACGGCATCGTATAGAATCGTACGAGTATACGTCAGTTAGCTATTAATTAAATTGAAATTTTAAAGAATATCTGCATTTGTTTTATGACGAAATATACGCTCAGTATTATGTAGTTTTATTTAATATAAAAACTTTTTTTTAATAAGCGAACATTTTCTGTTATTACTTGCACAAACCGTGGGATGGAATACCTGAAATTTTGCATATTATAAATATACATACTTTAGAGATGATCAATGTGAAAGAAAAGAAAAGAAGCTTAAAGCAAAGTTGAAAGAAATGTTTAATTCTACGATTACAAGTTCCAAAGCTTTTTCTTTTCTTTTATGATTTTTCTCCTTGTTTAACTCTGAATTTATTGTCTTAGCAATATAGGAACAACGGTCAAGTTCGCAGAAAAATAATTCGTCCATTAACATTTTTAGGTTGATTTTTATTAAAAAATTTGTTAATTAAAGATTGTTAATAAAAGATAATCATTTAATACAACATAATGTTCTAAAGAAATATACGTATTTCTATAAAGACTAATAAGAACAAACGAATTACGCGCGGAATTGTAAACTTGCGCAATATTCCCTACTGAAATCTCATTGGTGGAATAAATTTGTATCAGCCAATCAGAGTGAAACCGCCAGAAATGTTTCTACCAACCGTCTTCTGCGTGTGCAATTGTTTCAGTTTTTCGAACGTGATGGATGCAGTTGTGAAAGTGAATCAAATATAGCAATAAAACAGGAAACGAAAAAAAAATATAGAAATATTCTGTTTTGCGATAGTGTTAGAGTGTTAAGAAATAAATTCTGTGAAATGGTATTAAAGATTTAATCAAAAACGAATAGACATCGCATGTATGTGTCGACACACATGCGTCGTAGTAAAATTGTATGCATCGTACAAATTGTCACGCATTATTTACGAGCTTTTAAGTTGTTAATTCAATGTTACTTACTATGTTTAAGTGAAATTAATTAAATTTATTCTGCGCTGTTCTAGTGTAAAGTGAAATTGAAGTGAATTGTTCAACAATAGCAACATAATCTAGGATTAACGTTCACGTCAGAAACGCTGTGTTTAAGCATTGCAAGAAAAAGATAATTTTTATAAATCGCGCTCTTTATTTCAAAAGATATTTAATATATTCACATATTTAACATATTTAATTTTATTTAATATTTTTAATTTTATTTAACATATTTAATTTTATTCTCAAAAATATTTAGTTTAAAACATATAAAAAAATGTATGAAATTATTAACTAAGTGATCAGGAAGTCAATGGAAACGAATATTTAGTGTTTGATGCAGATATTAGTCTAGGTTTCATTATTTGTGCATAATTTAATTTAATTGTATCATTCATCACACATTCCTCTGACTCTTCCATACAGTTAAATTTTCCAACTGGCACTTGCACTTCTGATAAGCCTTCTGCACAGAGAAATGTTAGATCATAATTAATAAAAAATATATAGGTATATCTTCGAGATACATTAATGATATAAAATCACATACGTAATATTTTAAAGATGTATAGTGATTTTTCTGGATTACAAGATACAACTTCTGCAACAATAAAGTTTGATATTTGTGGTGTAAAATCCGAGCCAATTTTGAGCATCTAAAAATGAATTTCATGTAAAATTGTGATTAAAAATATAATTAATATTTCAAAAAGTTACCTTAAATGCTATAATATCATTAATTTTTGGTTTTGTTGTCATGACTGGATATGTTTCAAGGTCTGCACTCACAAACTCTTTTGATTCTCCTAATTCCTTAATTGAAGCTATACTTTCATTGACATTTGCATTGACTCCATTTACTTCATTACTTAGATGCTTTGCATTCACTGTGTTCTTTACCCTGTTGTTCTCAAAAGTAGGTGGAGTAGAATTATTAACCATTGATAATAAATTTGTAAGTTCATGAACAGGTGATATAATAGTATGGGCTCCTCTTATCGTTTCTGGACATGTAACCGGATTTTCTAGACAAATTTTGTCATCAATATTATCAAAACGAATATGTTTACCAAGGGGGACAACTTTAGTATTTATAACATAGGCTTTACTAGATTTGTCTTCTTCGTTTAGCACTGGCTGCTCAAGTTTTGAGCTTCTCCGTCTTCTTGCACGTTTTCTCCTTGCACATACATAAGGAACTTCTGTATCTGTACCTGTAATACAATACAAACAAATAGGATTTTAATACCATAAATAAGTAATACTACACTTTTGATTCAACCAAGGTGCTTATTTGATTTTACTTACTTTCTTTAGAATTTTGCGATTTGTCTGTCATATCAGCCGAACATTTCTGTTGCACAGGGCTTGACTTTGCAGAAGGAGAATTTATCGATGCTGATTCAATTCTTCCTGCATCTGTAGAACTACTTTCTAGCTCTTGTTTACTTGTGTCTATTAATGAAACTGGGTTGCTTATGGATAGCTGATTTGTCAGTTGAATACTGCTTAGTTGAATATTGCTTAGTTGAGACGTAGGTAAAACCCTGCAACACTTTGACTGAAATGATATATTATTAAAATATCATATACCTTTGTTGCAAGAATTCTTACAAAACTGTTTCATTCTCCTTCAAAATTCGCATGTCCTCGTTAGGTGGTAAATATTCAATTTCATTTAGAAACAAATCAAATGGTTCATTAATGTGGAACAGTCCTTGAATATGTCCTTTTATATCCTTTATATCTTTCATTTTAGTAGAGTCAATAAAAATCCAACAAAAGCGATGTAGATCATTACGGTATTTACACAAATCGAGTTTAATACGGAAATTTGTCCGATTCATATTTTCTTTTAAGGTTATGCTTTCACTGCTGAGGTTATGCTTTCACTGTGAAGGTTACATGTGCCGCTACACGTACGCATCATGTACGCATAAACGTGTGCTCATGTGTATTCAAACGCGTACCGAAAATTATTAAAAAGTAAATCAGATGTATATGCACAGTAATAAATTTAGGTTTTCTTATTGCATTTAAGAATATTGTAGAGGTAAAGTAATAATTTAATCGTTATATAAAATTATTGACTGTCTATCGATAATTACCCTTACTGTAATTAATCTTTGATCTTCGTAAAGTCGGTATTTCAGTTTCCATTGAACAAAATTTCAACACAATACTTTGTGGACAATATCATAGTACAACAAAGTACTACGTTTAGTACTTTGTTCGTAGCTAGTAAATGTAAATAAAAAAACTTATCAGAAAACTAAGCTTTTATTGTATACGTAAAATACGTAGAAAAGTATCTTATATATTATGAAAATTTTAGGGGATAAAATGAAACAAAACAAGATTATGTGGAAGTTAAATATGACATCCATCTTTTATTTAATTTCTGGTAACACAATGATATAAAGTCAAGGGCTTAGACTACTTAATAATTTGTTACCACATATTTTTTCCACAGCTACGCTAAAAATAGTTACAGTCGTGTTAAGTGCAGTTTGCTCAGAAACTCCATATAACGTAGATTTATTGTACGTGTCGTAAAATTCTTTAGATCTCCGTAGTGTGATGATAAGATTTCATTTATTAAACCGATTGGTCTAACATTAATCTAAGTAACACGAAATAATGCTATTGCACAGGTCAGGCAAATACACGATTTCAGCAAAAGATTTCGTCTATAATAGATAATCTTGGAGCGATTAAATAGCTTTGATCTCAAACTGTTTTACATTCAAATAAATTATCTTCTTATCGTGATGTGCGATATTTCATAATCTTTGAACGCGTTAAATTACGTGCTGACCCGCGGCTACTTAATTACAATATACCTATGTAAAATTATACCCAATGTGGGTTTCGATTCAACGAGATATCCACATCACAATGCTCTGTTATTTACATAGACTTTCTACATTTACACTAACGTATAGGTATTAGTTTTGTATCTGAATAATAGATTCGAAAACGTGACACTTTTCCACAAACGATAAATTTACGTATCATGCGATAACGCGAAGTAATAAACTTTTGCATCTAATCTTAAAATCAATGATCGTTGCATAGTATTTCCTTTAAAATTTATAGACGCCTCTATCTCTGTTACCTAATTACGTAAACAGAAATCGTGCACGCTACTTTCTCGTTATTAGCAAGTTTACCAAGTACAACGATACTACTTAAAAAGCTATAGTATTTGCAATCGATCAGAATTTGTACGCGGTTGTTCGTTTCACCTGAACATTATTGTACTCACGTTAACTCAGGTTCTAGGCAAGGCAATTGTGTACAATAAGTTCACGATCATCGTAATTGACAAATAAGTCGATATTCCGTTTTTCCAATACGTCTCGTTAGAAGTATCCATATGTCGTAAATAACGAATAGAACGTTTCTTCTAACGCGATATATCGCGCAAACTTTTTAATCCATAGATCAAATATGTGTATATATATATGTATGTATATGGAAATGGAAATTATATGTATATATATATATATGTATATAGAAATTAACCTCTTTAATTAAACGATATATATGGTATAAAGAACAGCGTAGGCAAGTGCTTGATGTAAGATTAATCGACTAGCCAATAATGCTTTATAAAATATTGTTTGGCCGTTGTACGTGTCCGTAAGTGGATAATAAGATAGTGAGTGGGCAGTGGGAAACAACCCTGAAATAGGATACCTTTGTAAGATAGTTTGATATATTTGTAAAAATGGAATTCTACGGTTTGATAATTCGGAATAATTATGTTAACAACAGCATATGTGCCGTTTGGATCAGTTTACATCTCATCGATCAGCAACGTCGAATAAAATCTTTAAAATCATTTTGCATCGAGAAAGGAGAATAAGGATTTTTTTTTCTCGATTGCGAATGAGAACCGAACCGACTATGTCACAAGGAATAATTATCGCTGTCAGCTTAATCGCAGAGTGTTCCATCGATCTCTTCGTGTTGTTTTCTTCTACCTTGGAACAAGAGCTTCAAATTTTTCGGGACATATGTTGTAATCAGAGGCGAAATAGAGACACATCAAGTACGTTGACTCGCGCTACTCACATCGAATTGTTGAACGATAAACATGGAATAATTGAAACTCGTTTCTTTAAGAAAATTAGCTACCTAAATTTTTCAAGGTCGGACTACGAAAACCACGAACGGTACGATAACCGTACGAGAATTATAAAGTTTCTAATCGAATAGAGGCCATTTCTAAGATAAGTGTTCTCCATTTTCAACTTGAAATTGTAGGCGGAATCTTCAATTCGGAAACTATGTTATTTTGTTTTAGCTTTCGATAACCTCAACGATATCGAATGCTCAGCCAATGAAAAAGAAGAAATTACCGCTAATGCTGAATTTCCTTGGCTAAACGTTGGCCTTTATCTTTTCGTCTACGACATCTTTAGCCGTGTAATTCTTTCGATCGGCCATTCGACGATAGATCCGAAGCGTGTCGAACGTGCCGTACGGAGACGTCGGGACGTCGAGCGGGAAACATCGATCGATCACAGCGAACGGAATCGCTAATAGAATCGTCGCGGCATAGCTTTGCCCTCGCCCTTTCGATTCCCTCACCCTTTCTCTTTTAGATCAGCTTTTGGATCAGTAGCGACGAGAGACTCTTTACGATAGAATACAGGAATTCCTCTTGGACTCGGAACGTTCACGAATCTGCTGCAAATGCTGTAGCTGCGCCGGCGATGGAACGTGAGCGCTGCTGCTACGGGAATTCAAATGCTGCGGTGGTGGCAATGATTGCCGGCGACGACGTCTCAACGCTGGGCTCAAGTTGTATTTTAGTTTCGCTTGTATCAGTAGTTCCTTAAACACCTGCGAAATGTTCAGGTTCTCCTTGGCGGACACTTCTACGAAGCCGTTCTCCCATTTCATGATCACAAGTTCTCTCGTGCTGTCTGTATCCACCTGGAACAGGCGTGTAATATAATTGAAATACAAATTTAATGTTTCATATTCAAATTTCCAAATGCGAATTTTTCAAAATCAGACCTGTCGATATCAAATATGGAAATTGAATGTCATAGACGAAAGAACTCTGTCGCATTCGGCCATGATAAAAGTTACCTCTTGTGCCGAGTCGGTCACGTCGACTTTATTGCCAACGACAACAATGGGCACGGCGCCTTTGGTGTTTAGGATCTGTGTTCTCAGAGTCTTCACCTCAAGGAACGTGTTAGCATCGTGAATATCGTAGACGAGAATAAACGCGTCCGCAGACTTGATGGATAGGTCTCTCATAGCCGGAAACTCGTACGAGCCTGAGGTGTCCAGGATGTCGAGCGTCAGATGTATCCCGGAAACATTGAAATCACCGTGATGCATCTCTTCTACCGTTCGCTTGTACTTTGGCGTGAATGTGTTGTAGAGAAACTGGTTAATTATAGCGGATTTGCCAACTTTCGCGGCTCCCATCACCACGATCTTGTGTCGTATGGAACTCTCCACCTGTTTTCCACCGCCGCTGTCTGACTCTGACAGTCTCTCATTTCTGAAATATATTTAGAAATATCCTCGATAGAGTCTAGCAAATTATAAGAAACATTGAAAAGATTGATACGTAACGTACTAATGAATTTATTTGTTTTTTCATCTTCTTTCGCGTAACAGATATACTTTGAAAAACAGTTAATAACAGGCTTGTACCTTAGAACGAAACACAGGGGAGAAATAAGAGAGCCAACTGCCTCATCTCTAAGGGGATAACGTCCTGACGAAGAGAATAGTGCTAATGAACATTGAAGATCCCCTTCACTGTCTCCGCGCGTTATTGAATATATGTTTTGTATAGGAGCTGTCTTGAATTTGAGTCGCTATTAGTCCCCGGAATATCTGCTCTGTATAGAGCATGCAAGCGAAGATGGTGCACCGGTGCTTTTGCATGCACCAGATAACAACTGTTCCTAAGTATCTCCGTAATCATCCACGCTTATTACGAGTAGAAGTCAGACGCGGTTATTACCGAGCGTACAAAGGAGAAGAGCGCGAGCTTCCCTTTTTGCGAAGACTAGCCACAAAATTAAAGCTCGACCTAGCTTAAGAGCGAGTCAAGAGGAGGTCAGGGGATCGAAGAGGAAGAAAGGGGAGCGAAAAAGAAGAGGAAAAAGAGCAGAAAAGAATGGTTGGTGCTTGGAATTCGTTTCGAGAACGATGGAAAACGCACTTTCGCCCGTAAATCGTTTTGTTCTTTCCCATGGGTCCGTGTAATTCTTTCGTTTGTTTCGTATTAGCGGCGATAGTATATTTCGCGAATGCAGGAAGGAAATCAGTCGACGCTTGTAAACGTAGCGTAGCTTCGTTCTCTGTGAAACAAGAGGAAATAGAGGAGCACGAAGAATACGGATAGAAGTACCTTAGGGGCAAGAAAAGGAAGATTCTCCTTTTCTTGTCGAGGCGAAGGATTTTCGAGCGCGAATAAGACAGATTTCGAGACGCTTGAAAAGTATAAATCTCCTTACCTAATGTTTTTCGTCGTTCCATCTTCCTGGCCCTCTTTCAACGACGACGGTTGTAGACTGAAACGACGACGAAATTGATGCCGACCTTTCATCATTTGTGCAGAGGTATGCCTATAAAACAGACATCATGAAAACGTTCGATGTATGAAGAAGAACAAATTTAATAAAGGCTAATTCTCGTAGGGTAACGTTTTAACGATGAAATATCACTTTCTTATGATTTTGAGGAATTACAAACAAAATGTTGCGCCGATCGATAGCAAAGTCACGCGGCGTTCAAAGAAGTCCAAGGTCTATCGCGTTCTGACATCCAGCGTCGTATCATTCATGCAAAATTGTGGTTCTTTCGTGGAACGGCGAACGCGAAAGTCGCATGGGAGAGGCCGATATACCGTTCGTTATTACGTTACAGATCATCTGTTTTGCATTGTGTATGAACTGAGTTGCTCTACGAGAAATCTCTTTAAACACCTCCGACGCGTATAACGCCAGCGTTAAATTTAATTCCATAATTTGCCTTTATCTTTCGTCGCTGACTTTCAAAATTAGTTTGCATAATTTATGGGCGTTGGAGACAGTTAACGTTGGGCGACACTCTACGTTCCACGGCGCATGCATGTGGTTAAAAGTTTCGAACAGCTGGCACAAAGCTAGTCCATAGGAGCAACCGCGACCGATTGATCCACCTACGATAGGCAGATAGATGTTCACGTCTCTTCTGATAAAGTGGGGCGAGTCACACGTATCAAATATCGTATCGATCGACCTGGCGACTTTAATCGTGCTACAACAATCCCGATTGAGGAAAACCGTACGAACCAATTCATTACTAGAAATCCGCTAACTTCTTTCGATTTCCATAACCGTAATTTCCAGGAAAACCTTCCCAGGAAATTAAAGAAGGATGAGCCACGTTGGTTCAAATGAGAAATTTAAGGAAAGAAACGAATTTTAAGCGACTCGAAGGAAGCGTTTACGCCTTTATTGAGCAAGGGTGCTCGTCTGTGAACAGGTTTCGAGAGATCGCGTTGAATCTGAACGTCGATTCAGCTAGTACAATTTCCGTCCGAGTGGATCGGTAACTAAATACGATTAGTTTCAGCTGATTCACCCTTTATACGCGTGATAAGCCGGTATTAAGACACGAGGATCCTTTTAGGACATAGGTTTATGGTGGGCTTATTAATTCGCAACCAGCCAAGAAAATTATTCGCCTTGATTCTCTCGCAGCTTATACGTAACGTTCGTTCAAGGCACTTTCTAATGGAAATTACGAATACGCGGAATTTATACCCGTAGATGTCGTTTTAAGTTCTTCGCCGCATTCGGCGCTACTTTCTTACCCCATGGTATTTTATATAACAACTTTCTCGCGAATCTTTCTTCTTTTTTCTCGATTTTCCCTGCATTGAGAATTCTCCTCGCCAGAAGGAAGCGCGTAATTTGAAATTCTTTCGGAAACTTTTTTATTTCCATACTTAACGAACTACGAAGTTCGGTGGGAACGGATATCGTGAAATGAAAGAATATTCGTTAGCGGTTGTCCAATTTTTCCACTTATATCGCGATTGGTTCCAATCCGAAACGTAGATTGTAAATTTTCTTAACTCTGCTGTGACCTGTTAATCTCTATTTATTTTTAAGACTTTTAATCTTTTAAGAAGTCGTTTAACGTAAAATTGGAACAAGAAATTACGCATGCCAGTAACAATTCTTGTATATTTTGCTCGAACTAAAGATGATTCTTTACCGTTGGAAAGATGCAATTGGGTTGAAAGAACGTAACGGCGTTAAATGCGCGTTTAACTTTGGATTTCATTCGCGTAAAATCGTTCCTTTATTAAAAAAAAAAGCTCTGGAAGGCATTCATAAGTGACCTTTTATTCCTCGGCGTAGGTGACATTTTCTGATCTTGTCCAACCGATTCTTTATTTTCTGTGAATAAACACGTGAACTTGCCGCTATTTACGTTCACAGTCGCGTAACGCAATTTCCCATCTGGATAAATGATACGCGTGTTTCACGACATAACGTGCCTGTTGTGTATGTATTTGCTCGGGGACAAGACTTCGTAGATCGATAGAGAGTTACGATAATTGCCAAGCAACCGCGTGAAAACCTCGCTGATATCGTCTCCGATTGTTTTGATTGTACTTTTCGAGTTCGGTGCAACACCAGGCGTATTATCAGCGCGATATTGTATTAGGTCGTAATATATCAAATGTTCGTATTATTCTATTATGATAAATATGTTTTCCATCAGAACGAGTTTACCAATGAAAATACTGTGTTGCTGTAATTGACACATATGCGCCATCGAGATCTGTATAATGTTTTTAATACTATCGTGGAAAAATATTATTCTGTTAGATATTGTAAAATCTATATATCCGTTTATTGTGAATATTAATATTGCTAAGAGGAAATAAAAAACTATGTTGGAAATTTAGGACTTAGCGCCTGGAAAACGAATAGTATGTTCGTTAGTAGTAATTCCTTCAAATATAATATTAATATTATCTATGACTTTGGCCACGAGGTAATTAAATTCATATTCGTAAAGGAAAATGAATTAAATTTTGTACGTATCCATTATATTATTGCAGAGAGAATACCATAAAGCTCCTGACAGTATTTCGAGCAAAAGTATAAATTGACGCTTAATTTTATTCGGTAGATTATATCGCAGACAAATTATCACAGTCTATCGTATAAATACATAAATGTATAAATGATATACAATGATATTCTCAACGTAATCTAGATAAAGAAGACATTTCATATGTTTTCGGTTAATGTATTAAAGACACGAAAACATAGAGATTTTGGCTACCACGAAGAAAATAATATTTTTACCGGGCATTTTACGACGAGAAAGTATTTTAACATCCCTTTAACGTGCCACGTTGTTTCATACAGGGAATGGCTTTGTTGTTTCGTTAAAAATTTTAATGGTTTATTGCCGTGGTGTGGATATAGATAAAGATGAGTAATGAACTCGACGTGCTTTAAAGAAAAGTCAAGCTGGAGAAAAACGGACGGTGGAGGGATTTCACGGCGAACTACAGGATCACACTGCTTTGTTTGCGAATGCTGTGCATCCTTTTTCCCTGCAGCCATTATAAATTACGCTTAAAAGTAGCCACTTGTTAAAATTCTTGGCGCGTTAATTTCTGACAGCACTTTTCTAAATACTGTAGCAATCTATCTTGCGCAGCGTATACTTCAGTTTTTATAAACTCGTAAAATATATAACAAAAAGCTAATTGAAACTTCTATCGAGGATCTACTTTTAACGTCAATTACTTTGAAAGTGAAAAAGAATAGAATTGGTAAGAGTTAAAGGAGATTCGGTCAGTGCTCCGCGCACGTTTTAATCTTCCCGCTTATTGCTTCATAAAGCTTCGACGAGCCGATATCGACGCTTAGTATTGATCAACAATTTCCAGCGATATTACCCTCGTAAACCATCGATCCGCCGGTTTAACTTTTAATCTGGTTCCGCGAGAATTTATTTCCATCGATACGAAACATTTCCAAATCTGCCATATTGCAGTGCGTTCGAAATCGATCGGTGTAGTTTCGTTTTGTAGGAAGCGACCTGTCGCGTCAAAATCTGTTCGGTTAACTGCCTGCCGCGATTCGTATTACCGTAAGCATGTCGCCCGATATAAATTACGGCAATTAAGAAACGCGGCGATCGGTAGCACAAATATACGCGTTGCGATTTGTTTAACCGTAGAGAAACGATATCCCTTTCGAGGGAGGGTAGCAGTTATGGTTCTACGAATCTTTAGAAGCGTTTCACTAACAGAAATCGTGCTTATTACTAGCAACGTTAGCACGAAACGCGCGTGATAAACGATACTTGAAACCGTTTCATTTCCGTTTAGCCGAATATTTTATTCCTCGATATTCTTACTCGAATCCAACGTCTTCATCGTGGGATTAAAATACTGTTTTTCGATAGGATTGCAACTGTCTTCCCAGAGACGAACGAATCCTTTCGTACAGCTGGGAAATTGAACGAACAGAAAGTGGAAATAAGTCACGTGAACGTAAAATATCCGGATTGATAGCGTTACGTCGTTGTTCGCGTAATCAAATGCATCACGAAATCCCCGGCTTTTCGAAATAATCCGAGCTAAGTAGATTCAGGCTCTCGTATCTCTTAGACTTCTGTTTTCTTCCATTTGCAACCATAATCCTGCCCTTAAATGCACGGAAAGAGCACGGTAGGTGTCCTGAGCCAGTTTCCACGAGACCCGATTTTAATTTATCGATGAAATACAGTGACGATCGAAACGACGACGCAATTCGGTGCGGGTACCGTTCGAGAATCTAAAATTATGCGGAAGCGGGTAATACGTTTAGGATCGATATTCAGATTAACTAGAAAAATGATGCGGGTAGGTGTGTCGGTTTATCAAGTGGCATACCACGTTGCGATAAAGTCCTCAACGATTTATTTCCAATTTGACGGACGTATTTCTCCTTTTATCTGACACTCTAACTCCGTGTTTTTTTCGACAAACACGTCCGAGCAAATATATTTGTCCAACGAGTCGATGATGGCGGATAAGCGAAACGGACCTTAAACGCCGTTGTTTCGTCGACCTTCGCGATACATTTTAGTACAGAATCGAGTAAAAGAGGGGAGAGGACCACAGCTAGGAACAAAAAGCGGAGGATTCGGGCGTGCAACGATCAAATTGACATGCGTCGTCATGGCACGACGCGTCGCTGCTGTGACATTAATTAAATTCAATGATTGCGTTAATGCCAGCGTTAACGGGTCGCTGAAAAAGTCACTTGACTGTTTTCCGATAAAGGATGTCGCGTCGATTTAACGTTGACTTTACGTTGAATCCGACTTGCAACGCGGATAACCGCTCGACTACATGTGTATCTCTGCGTCGGATTGACTTTCCTTGTCAGAACACGGATTTTGTCTCTATATGGGTAGATTTAGTTTCAAACGTTATATACGACAGCGAAATAAATGAGCTGAGAATTTTAAAGATTGATAGTATTTATCAAACAGAGGAAGAACATTTATAACGCATATTAATTAAAAAGTTAATATTTTTAAAGTTACGAAGAATGTTTCGTTCCTCGAATTACGTATTCTTTCAGAAATTTCTGGCGGTGAAATTTCTAACGATATTTTACTTATATTTTCTCTTGAACCTTCTACTAAAATCTTTGAAATGATAATCTTCCAACTTGTATTTTTTTAAGGACTTTTTCCTACACGTAGCGAATACTATTTTTCTCTGGACTTGAAGACTTTTTTTTATCATACTCTCGTTTTTGATATTACAAGATGAAAAAGTTTCCCTTTACGTTAGGGGAAAACTCGAGAATACTATGGCGTGACGCGTCAAGTGAATTCTCGAATTTTTTCAGATTCGAATTTGGTATATCAAATCGTTCGAAACGTAGGGAAGAATAAAGTGATGGAAGTCGTCGAAATTGTATTTCAAGAAGAGTAAATGGCGGGTCGAGCATTAAGGTAGTTCGAAGACGGCTGTACTTTAAAAAGAAGTTTCGAAAGGGAACCTTCCATGGAACGGTTCGACAAACATCGATTTTTCCACGTGGATTCTATTCTATGGTTTTTCCTCTCGCTGCGTGTGATTTACGGCGTAGGGCTACCGCGTCGGGTCATGAGGGCAACTAAGGGCTTTCCGTTGTCGAATCATACGAGTAATTTCAATTCCGTTTCAGGGTTCGTACCGATCTGTACAAGTTAATTCCCAGGACCGATTTATTTTTCATTTAGCACACGTTCCTGGAAAGTATTTCCCCAAGTGAACTAAACTTTCAGACCTTTTAAACTTTTCCTCGAGAAGGTTAACTTCCATTAAACGGTAAGAGTAATTAAAGGAGGAAAAAGAAGGACGATGTTGCTAGAAATTTTTCACCATTAGATATTTCGTGTTTTATTGTCGAGATTACATCGAATTCTGACGATTATAATTATAGTCAGCTGTAATTATCGTTCGAATCTCGTTTGTTTTCGTTCAGTCCGAACGACGTTGAAGTCGGTGACTTCCTTTTCTCGGCGATGGTTCTAATTACGAACTCTTTAACATTTTCGCTGCGACCACAAAGGTCTTAAGAAATTCCTGATGATCCAAGGTTTCTAAGAAGTAAGGCCTCATTACCAACTTTTTGTCAAGAAATGAAAATGCTCCCTATTATACCAAATTGCTTCTCAGTCGAGCGAGTGACCTTTTAATTAAGAAAATTGCGACGCTCCGCATGCATATTCATAACATATTCGTAGCATAAGAATAAGCATTCTGATTGTAACTATATCGATGACTACTTCTCGCGAGAAGATTCTCCCGAACATCGTACTTCGCGTTATCCGAGTTAAAACGATTCCATCGCAACGACGCGACGTTTTATCCAATGAATATTAACGAGGGAAAGCGTAAACTGCAAATCAAACGCGTTTCCTCTTACGATGATCGAGATATGAAGCGAAGAGAGTACGGCGCCTATAGAATCCCTCGTTTAGGGTGTGTTAACGCGCTTGAGTGGAAATTTGTATGTAACGTAAAAAGGTTTGGCCGTTCATAGGACCGTCTAAAAATCCCACGCCATTTACCGTCATAAAGGTATTTACTGGTCGCAGACACACGTAAACACGGTATAATTGGCCCGAGAGCTCTGGCGGAAAATATCTTCACCAACCTTGCTCGACCTCTTGAATTAGACACTACGGAATAATGGCAACAAATTTGCGACAACTTATCGGCCAACTAAGACTCTTCCCGTGAACCAACACGATAATCGATACTCGAACGATCGTCTTGGAGCACTTTTGCACACTCAGGAATGTTAGTCTGTGGTTGCAGTGGATGCGTGTTTTGACAAACACATCGTTGATCATACGAAACGAATCGAGTATTTGATTAAGAAAACTAATAAAAATATTTAAAATAGCTGTTATCTGGAAACGCATTATTGCGCAACGTGCATCTAGAGAAATGTAGAAGAGTATGATTTTTGAAAGTTTATTATCATTCATAACGTTATATAACAAGGCTATAAATTATTCTGTGCGAAGGACTGGAAACGAATATTCACGAGGATACGGAGAGGTCGATTCGATTAATCACAGCGTGTGCGAGGAAAAACACAGAGAGGAAGAGCAAGAGCGGTGAAATTACAAGTTGAACCACGTGGGGTCGAAGAATAACAAGATCCGTCAAGGCATTGGCTGCGCGTTTCCTCGAACATTTTCCTCGTGCTGACTTGGCTAGCTTATTCCACGTCCGACGGCGTTCAATTCAAGCATTCGCTCGAAAGCAACTCGTGGAGGAAGCGAGATGATCCTTACGGTGACATATCCTTATATTGGTAACGCGATTAGATATCGAAGAAAAAGAGCGCAATGAGCTCGTCGAGGGCCGAAATAAGAAAAGGCGGTAAAGGAGAAACAGGGCGAGAAATAGAGCGAGCAAAGAAGAGAAGGAAGAGAAAGAAATGAAGAAAGAAGGGGGCGTATGCCTAGAGTTTCTGACTCGACGGGACGCCAAAGTCGTGTCTATGGGGAAAAAACTAGCAAAACCGAAAGGGAATCGCGCCCCCCTCCTGCTCGTCGACATTGGCGACGTCGTACTCACCGCCCTTACTCCAACTCGTCTGAACTGGATCGGTGCAATACGACGAAACCCGACAGCATGGAGCCGGCTAGTTCCGACTGACTTCCCGGTCGTTGCTCCACTTTCCTCGTGCACGCATTCACCGCCTCACAACCATTCTATATCCACACACATAGTCGGCTGATTATCGTCCAATACTAGATTCCACCGCGCGCGTACACACACCCTCTTTCTCCCTCTCTACGTACTACGTATCCGTATGACGTGATGATATGGCCGTATTTCAGTACACGTAACGACGCATCGAAACCTGACCGGTCGCTCGTGTTTCATTCTGCGTGATCCAGTCAACTTCGGTAACAAAATTCACTCGTCATTCGCTGTCAGTGATCATGCAGAACGCTTCCCGTGCGCGTACGAAGGCTGGACGTTTCGAGAGAAACCGGCCAAATCGCGTATGAGTTATGCGCGTTCGTTGCCAACCGTTGGCCAGCTTCCGAAAGCCACGACACGTTGCTTTTCGTTGACCTTAATGTACCGGACAACCGCGATATTAATGGAGCATTCTCCATTCCGCGAAGACAACGAGGTTGTTGACTACGCGTCGGACGTACGATAGTTACTATTTTAGTCAACGTCGTCTTCCAGAATACGCGTCAAGGAAAGTAGTTGCGTTTATCGTTCCCATTTCTCAACGAGGTTCACTTTTATAGATATCACTACAACAGTCCCTTAACAAAAGTAACTCCTTTCTTCGAGAAAGCCCCTTCGTCGTTTCCTGTGGCCTTGTTTCGTGCGATGTTGAATAAAATACACGCACAACTTATATAAACGTAGCCAGAGCGATACGCGTGTGTCGACCACACCTTTACAAATGTGCGTCGCGTCGCATCGCGTCATTGCTCGCACAATTTTCTCAACAGCGATCGGTATATGCTCGTAAATAAACAAACGCGAATATGAGTCACGCTGTTGACTACACGAATGTACGTATGTGTGCGTTTGTTCGATAGCGGAGACATTTTGGGAGCACTAAACATACTTGGTACTTCTTCCTTCTTTCTTTCTCTCTCTAGCCGTCTTCCTCTACAATCTTGACACGCAAGAAATTTACTATTGCCTTCGACTGAACTCGGTCCAACTGGAACGTTCAGGGCGTTACTCTGGTTTTGGTCGATGTTTTGGTGTCGCTGACGCTGCCGCCGTCCCACGTCCTCGCGTCGTCGAACCCAACATTAATGCTACGAACGGTACTTCCTCTTCGCCACTGAGGAGACGCTTCTTCGACAGCGAGGATATTCGCCATGAATTACGAGGCTTTTTTGGTACGAGCATCATCGTCCCGTTGCGTTTATTGGTGATCGTTGCGTTTACGAGCGGCGACGGCAATTTACGACGTGACGTTTGTCATGAGATTCGGGCTGTGGATTGTATCGAGGATCGTAGCCAGATCTGTGCGTGCTTCTTGCATCTTCTGGAAGTATTCTAACGAGATGGAAAGCAATTGCTCTAGTTTCGTTGGCCTGTTTAGTTAGTCGATGCTGAAGCAAGCCGTCTCAGTTCGATGCTAATGACGTCGACGATGGTTTAAAACTACTTTTTGGACGAGTGACATATGTTTCGAGGGAGATTGATAAATATGTTGCTTCTGATTGATGGATGAGTCGCTTCTTCTTCTTCTTCTTCTTCTTCAGCATCGATACACTGCCCTCTTATTCCTTTTTGCTAACTTCTTCATCGTTTCAAAACAGAGTTTAATGTTTCAAAAAGACATTCTCGTACGTCATCAAGATCGATTTCTTATCAGGAATTATCTCCGAAACGAAATCTCTGCTCGCACCATTGTGGAGGATCGTTCCTTTCAGTACATTGCGATTTATAAACGTTAACCCGACGGATAAACCACCAAAAATTCATCTTCTGCTTGGCACTGACAAATAGCAGAAACGACATGTTTTCTCGGCTCTAAGAGAAACGTAGATTCTGTCACGAGATTCGACGCGATGGTAAATACTGTTCCTTTCTATCAACGCCCATAGAAAAGGTTTCTCCTCGAGTGATTCGATGTTCCCCCCCGTCCCGTAAGACAGTTTCGAAGAAACGAAAGATTGTTAGAACAAGTAGGGACATAAAGAAGAAATTCGTTTTCTCTTCGTAACCCTTCAAGATGAGCTTTTGATAAGTTCTCGTACTGTGTTGATTCGTGGTATTGAAATACACAAACTTACAAATACGCGAGATTGGCGAAATTGGTTCAAATTGATGTTTTCCTCGCTTCCTATCGTCAGACATCGCAATTATCCCTTTTTATACTAAGGTGAAGGTCTTCTTGGTATAATATCTTTATCACACGAACGTTTCTGCCGAGTGTAATGGAAATTCTACCAGAAATCTTCGATTTTATTCGTCCAAAATGTTCATTTGGCGCGTATAATTTACGAGTCCTATATTCCTATTTTTATCTCTTGACATTTAAGTATACACATAGTCTCTGAGAAGGAAAATAACAAATAGTAACTGACTATGTACCTAGCCCTTTGGCCTACCTTTAAATATAGATATTGTCTAAATAATTTTATTAATCTATTACGATACGATGTAAATTTATTATCTAATCATTGAGAAGAGCTGCGCATAGAAACGCATCGCTCGGAGATGATCTACTTGTTTGCAAAGATTTTTATAACTGTTCTTTCTCTACGTTCGTTCTCATAGGTTAGAATTATTTAATAACAAGATGCATAGAAAAATTGCTAAAAATATATATCTGACATTTATTCTGTCATTTACTATTATTTTATTCTGTCTTTTACATATAGCATCTTAAAATATACCAAAGGTTAACGTATAAATATAACATGAATATTGGTTCTTTGATTACTGATTAATTTGGTAAAATCCCGGAAGTGCATCGGAAGATAAGCAGAGGATTTGTAAAGCAGACACTTGGATATAGACTAATCCCGATCTTCGAGAGTTTCAAAGAGGTCAGTAGTTCTCATACTAATCGCGAAGATTCTCTTAATACCACTGTCGCTCCATGGGTATACCTAGACTAGACTATTGGCCTCTTAATACGCTTGAACGCCCGCTTGAATCGCTCCCTCGTGAGCTTGCATCGCCTAGTTTTGGCAAATCTTGCTTTTGTATCTTTTGCAACGATCTCGAGGAACTTTTATATGCATGTTAAGTGAAATAGAAAAGTGTCCCTTATCTCGAGTTCGTGATTTATCTCGAGATTCTTGCGCTCATGTGTAATCTTCTTTGAACTGAATTTAAAAGCATCGATTATTCCGCATAAAGTTTTCTTTCTTTTATACAACTTTCTGTCTTAAAAAGGAACTTTTGTCTGCATTGTTTAATCCTGCTGTCTTCTTTCGATCATTTTCAGTCCGATTTAAGTTTGAGTGAAATAAGAAAGAACTGTTTGTTCTCGTTTTAATCCGATACTAAGCATTTCCTTTGAAACGTTTCAGAGCATAAAACGAGAATTCGAGAATTCCTCGACTCGATTTTATTCCAGCTGATCTTTCGTTCAGATACAAGAATCGAAATCCGACCGACTGATGTCGACCACTCGAAATTCCAGGTCTGCCAATAACATTGATTAAATTACAGAGGGGAAAAAAGCAGGCTAGAATCCCAGCCATTTCTTCTCTGCCTAGATCCTTTCGATTCCCTCGAGTTCGTCCACGTAATTCCAAAAGTCTCCATCCCATGACCTTTGATACCTACATCAGGAAAATTGTTTCACGAGGTAGAAACACGTGGCTCGCGGTAGAGACGAACGTTTGTTAAACAATATGTCGCATCTGTGTTCCAATGTGGACACAGGAGAACGCACGTGACACTTGTTACCGCGTATTTGGGTTAAGCCGCGATAACGCAGGCGACGCGATGCTCGATAAGTGGTGAAGCAGCTCGCAACGACGCATAAATTTCAAATATCATTACGGGGTTAGTCGAGCGTCTCTTTACATCGATTATGGCCTCTTTCCTTGTGATAAGTCGGGGAAAAAATCGTATCTCATTAAAAAAACACGGCGCCAACCGCTCGTTAAAGGGTGTCGACCTGTGGAACTTCTAAACAGCATCGTGATATACGCGTCGTTTCCACGAAGGGTTACAATTATAACGATGACGAGCTGTCCGTTCACGAGGACAATTACACGTAGTCGAGCGGAATTCGTGATATTTTTCTCGACATTAACTGTAACGTATATTACAAAATACGTGCTTGTTTCAGTTTTAAGTGTGCGGAATTTTACACTTCTATTTTTGCAGCTCGTATTTGAAAATGATTCGTCGAAGAATAATCGATTTCATTTACAAATTTCATCGTGAGAAAATCTATAGATTTGATAAAAT
The DNA here is from genome assembly GCF_910591885.1 of Bombus terrestris. Classification (NCBI taxonomy): domain Eukaryota; kingdom Metazoa; phylum Arthropoda; class Insecta; order Hymenoptera; family Apidae; genus Bombus; species Bombus terrestris. The sequence goes on along the minus strand of NC_063271.1, from coordinate 3,425,112 downwards.
TATTTTCTCTTTATCAGATAGCTCGTTGGCGACATTATTAGGTAATTCAATAATACAGTAAAAAAGTAATTTGGCAAAGACGCGTCACAGATTCTATTCAATTTTTCTTCTCACGACTTTTAATATCCGCTTGCTTCGATTAACAATGAAGCAAACTTTAATTCCCTTGTGCAGCTCGAGTACAAGTTCTCGCGATAACATGAATCTTAATGTCTACTTTCCATAATTCATTTCTCTACGGCGCCAGTGCCGGATTCTGATCGGTCCCGTGCGTTCGACTCTCACACACAAATCCGGCCGATTTCAATTTCCACGTTCGTTTGGTTCGTGGAGACTGTGTCTTGGTCTTGACGCGCAGAGACGTTACGTCGAATACGAAGAATCGGGGTCAACGAAAGAAGTACGGAAATGCAAACCGAATCGTGAGTTGGGACAGCAATATTCCAGTGGAATAGAGGCGGGATGCGACCGGGGCAAACGATTTCTCGCGACAAAATCCGCTTTCGAGAGTAAACAATGAAGAGATCGTGAGTTGAATGTGAAATTCGACCGTGACACGAAAATCCTCGGAAGTCACGTTTACGAATTTGTATCGTTTACACTTTAAACATTGTTCTGTAGGTTTAACGATTTCATCGAGTCAAGAACTTTGCGATGAAATTAGTTCTCGGAAGCCAACGATATTACTTTATAGATTTCTCGAATATCGTTCGCTGGTTTTCGGATATCGACTCAAAACATGGTACAGTAGCTTCGAAAATAGGGTGACGAAGGAACCGGAGAAAAATTGCCGCGTTATAGCCGGTATTTTGTCGCGAAACAATGTCAGAGAGGAAATAAACCACGATCGAAGATAGAGAGTGGGCTACAAATACAAATGAGGCGATGAAAGCACCGTGGCGAGAATATCTTTTTAAAGTTCGATGAAGATCGACCGGTGGGTTCGTTTGGGTGGACAGAATCTACGGAGGAAGATAAACCGTGCAATTTTCTGCGACACGCGAAATCCATTGTACGAGAGAAATCGTCGAACGTTCTATTCTTCGCTTAGCGTCTGTAAATTCCTTGCCCGTAGGATATCTTTTTCTCTCGCCACGCGAAATTTATTCAACGACGTTTTCTCTCGAAAAGTCTGACGAATAAGCAGAAAAATTTCGTTCACTGTTACGTCACGGTAAACATCCCTCATCGATATTCCAGACAAACGATCGCAGTTCGCGAGAACAAGATTCATCAGCCGTGAATAATATTTCATACAAAAATCGACCGAGTTAAAAGTTTGTTAAAAAATAATTTGCACGAGTTATCGCGCGATCATTCATACAGGTTATAATTGAAAAGCTTTCATAAAAAATTGATTTTTTAGTCATGTGGAAACAATCCGTTTAACGCACTTGTTCCGTGGGATTAATTTCGAAACGGGCATTAAACTGAACGTAGATCGCTTTTTCTTTTTTTCTTTTTTTGTTTTTTTTTTTTTTTTTTTAATTCGTATTGATAGTCGATTATGAAGTGCAGCGCTACGAGTTGACGGAGAATTTGGCGGAAATAATATCGGTTTCGATTAAAGATTTCAGTGGATTTCGACGTGCATTTGCGCGATCGGAGATTGAAGCGTTTACTGATCGAGATGAGATTGCATACAACGAACGCAATTTGTATAGTACAGTTTGTCATCTTCTGCGGGGATGTCTGATCGATTTTGTATTAAACGATGATGTCCCCGTGTAATTTCGTTTATGTGTTCAAATTGTGGCGCGTTTGGCGAATTATGTTTAGTTAGGCCAGTAATGTTATTATCGATTAAACATTCGAGAGGCAAGTAATAACTCGTAAGATTGACAAAAATAGGAGGGATATTTTCAAATATAATAACGTGTTAAAGTGATTACTGAATCGTGCAATTATTTATCGTATTAATGTAATATTCATCGAGTGAAAATAAAGCGAACATAATCAACAACGTATTAAATCCGTGTCGCGTTAATTTGCAAATTGCCAGAGTAATAAATTGCTAGGATAAGTAATTCAAACTTCGGCATGTGGAACGGTGGGAAATTCGCGGAGTTTCGTTTTAGTGGTTTACTTCCAGCCAAGTACTTCGAGTACCAAATTTTCCTATTAAGGCCCGCCGTTTAATACGATTTTATCTTTCCAGAAGGAGAGAAATCTCCGTTACAATTTGCTCGAACCACGGACGTTCTTCTCATTTAGAGATTCTTCTTAGCGGCTTAACGATTTACATGCAGAGGAGTTTACCTTCTATTGTACCATCGTGGCATTGTACTTTCCACTACATTATCGCTCGTTTAAATCAGATGGAATCTTCGGAAACTATATAAATTGATTCTGCCGCTGAAGCTTACGCGCTATCGAGTCGAAAGTAATTCAAATTCCAATGTTCATTCGCCAGGTACACGTGTACTTGGTTGTTTGAAACTTAAAGCAGGCTTGTAACGAGAATGTAAATACGACGGGGGACCATATCCATTCAAATGTTCGCGGCTTAATACCGCGGAATTGTAAATTGTACTTTGCTCAATGAATATACGCGTTGAAAGCATGAACCAGAACAATGTTATTTATCTGGGCGGCATATTACAGCACGCGC